>NC_054383.1:35946943-36124650 GCF_017654675.1 Xenopus laevis | reverse complement strand
AAAATAATTTTGTATTTTTTTCAGTACATCATTTTGAATTAATTTTATTTAAAGCAGGCATGTCCAAAGTGCGGGCCGTTCTTCAAATTTACACCGGCCCTTCAGCCTCCCGTCATGAAATTAATCAATAATGAGGCCCCCCAGGCACATGAGATCAGGAATCCCATAGCAGTAACTATTAAGGCACATTAGTGAAATGATGCTGCCACTTGTCTATACTGCTAGCCTGTGTGCATGAAGGTTTAGCAATAGACACCACACTGGCACGCGCTGTATTCCGCATACTTCTTTAGAGCTGAGGTGTCAATAGACGTACTGACGCAAAACGCCACGTCTGGCCTGCCCTACAAATGCTAAAGCAGTATAAAGCTTATGAAAAAATAAAAATTCTTAAAAAAGGAAAATAAACCCTCAGGCACAGATGCCAATCGCTGCGCTTGTTTTGCCCTTCTCTGAATAACAGTTCATACATGTAACATAGTTAAGTTGTAACTTACAGAAAGTGCCTGGAAATAGAAAGAGTTAAAGGGAGGCACATTTGTAAAACAAGTGGAAAGCATCAGCTGAACAAAATGATCAGCACAGCAATAACAAGCAAATATATATTTGTATTTCAATTTAATAATACATATTTAGAAGTACAGGCAGCTAGCAAGTAACCAGGCACCATTTGTATTTCTCAAAAGTCACATGGCCCACACAAGGTAAGGCCCCCTTAGCCCTCTATACTGGTAACTAATCACTTCATGTCAACTTTAATAAAAAAACAGAAAAAAGGCAAAAGGAAAACAGATGAAGTGACGCAGCAGGAAGACAGATTGTCTTGGAAAAACTACAACTTTCCTACATCCCCTATTGGGAAAGGCACTCAGAGTTGCCAGCTGCAGACAACAAGCTTCACAAGGGGTTGCCCACTGCTTACTGTACAGGAATGTGACAGCCACCTGGCCACCATATCTCACTCTTATTGTTTTCCTTTACTCACCGGGGACTCTACGCTGCCAGCAGCGCTGCTGGAACGACCTGTGACAGCAAAGAGTCATCTTGCGCTGGTTCCCTTCCTCCTCTCAGCACCAGTCCCTTCCCTTGTGCTCTCCGACAGGAACACGGCTCTGCTTACCAGGCACACAGCAAGACTCCAACAAGCCCACCTATCTTGAAGGAGAACGACCAGAACCAACGCCTACCGCGGAGCAGTCATTTGGCCTTTTCTTTTAAAAGTTCACAAGACCCTGATAAATGCTGATAGGCTGCTGCCGGCACCCGGGAGTCGCCGATGATTGGTTATAAGTGCGTCGGAATCTTGACAGCCATGTTGAGAAGAGGCTGCTTGCTGCGCTAAACTGTGGCCTCTTTCCATAAACAAGGTGGGTTTCGACGCGCGGGGTTGGTTTCGGATTACAATTCGCTTGTGACAGGGCGACACCAAGTGAGACAAGCCTTTATTATAAACAGAAGCTTTCTCTTTGTTCTTCTCCAGTCAAAGGAAGACAATGGACTGTAATAAAACAATTCCCAGTAGTATGAGGCCTTTGCGCCACGATAACAGCAGGAGTGCCAGGTTTATATTTCAAAAACCAGCCAAAGACAATATAAAAACTAGCAAAAAGTAGCAAAAGCCACTTTAAAAGTAGCCCAAAAGTAGGCCTCATACTACTGGGGACATTGTTTTATTACAGTCCATTGTCTCCTTGACTGGAGAAGAACAAGAGAAAGCTTCTGTTTATAATAAAAAGGCCTTGTCTCACTTGGTGTCCCCTGTCACAAGCGAATTGTAATCAGAAACCAACCCGCGCTGTCGAAACCCAACTTGTTTATGGAAGAGGCCACAGTTTACGCAGCAAGCAGCCTCTCTCAACATGGCTGTCAGATTCCGACGCACTTATAACCAATCATCGGCGACTTCCGTGCCGGCAGCAGCCTATCAGCTATAGGGTCTTTGTGAACTTTTAAAAGAAAAGGCCAATGACTGCTCCCGCGTAGGCGTGTCTGGTCGTTCTCCTTCAAGATAGGTGGGCTTGTGGGAGCTTGCCGGTGTTGCCTGGGTACAGGAGCCGTGTTCCTGTCGGAGAGGCACAAGGGAAGGGGACTGGGTGCTGAGAGGAGGAAGGGAACACAGCGGCAAGATGACTCTTTTGCTGTCACAGGTCGTTCCCAGCAGCGCCTCTGCCAGCGTAGAGTCCCCGGTGAGTAAAGGAAACAATAAGAGTGAGATATGGTGGCCAGGTGGCTGTCACATTCCTGTACAGTAGCAGTGGGCAACCCCTTGTGAAGCTTGTTGTGCTACAGCTGCAACTCTGAGTGCCCTTTCCCAATAGGGGATGTAGGAAGTTGTAGTTTTTTCCAAAGACAAGTCTGTCTTCCTCTGCAGTCACTTCATCCTGTTTTCCTTTTGCCTTTTTTTCTGTTTTTTTATTAAAGTTGACATGAAGTGATAGTTACAGTATAGAGGGCAAGGGGCACTTACCTTTGTGTGGCCATGTGACTTGAGCAAATACAATGGTGCTGGTTACTTGCTAGCTGACTGACTTCTTAAATATGTATTATTATTGAAATACAAATATATATTTGCGTTTTATTGCTGTGCTGATCATTATTGTTCAGCTGGATGCTTTCCACTTGTTTTACAATGTGCCTCCCTTTAACTCTTTCTATTCAGCACTTTCTGTAAGTTACAATCTTAATATTTACATGTATAACTTGTTATTCAAGAAGGGCAAAACAAGCGCAGCGATTGGCATCTGTGCCCTGAGGGTTATTTTCCTTTTTTAGAAATTTTATTTTTCATAATGCTTTATCTCTTTAGCATTTGTAGGGCAAGGCCAGACGTGGCGTTTTTGCGTCAGTACGTCTATGACACCTTCAGCTCTAAAGAAAGTATGCGGGAAAACAGCGCGTGCCAGTGTGTGTCTATTGCTAACACCTTCAGCACACAGGCAGCAGTATAGACAAGTGGCAGATCATTTCACTAATGTGCCTTAATATTACTGCTATGGGATTCCTGATCTCACTGTGCTGGGGGGCCTCATTATTATTAATTTCATGACGGAGGCTGAGGGCCGGTGTAAATTTTGAAAACGGCCCGCACTTTGGACATGGCCTGCTTTAAATAAAATTAATCAAAATGATGTACTGAAAAAAATACAAATTATTTGAAAGCCTTTAGTTCCCCTTTTTCTCAGTCCAGTATATTTTTTCCTTCCTCGTAGCTGGTGAGGCCTGTAGGTGTCTGTATATGTTTAAGAGTGAATGTGTGTTCAGATCTACATGTCATCGTGCAAGGACAGCATGTTTGGATCTGCGTGTGTCTGTATATTGTTTTAGAGACCATTGGTCTTTGTGTGGTTTACTGGGTCTGCAAGTTGGAACAAAAAGAATCCATTGTATAATAGCACTGCAGCTCTTCACTTATAATGACCTGTGACGTGAGCTTGCTCATAAGTATCTAGCCATAGAATATTGTGCCCCAATGCATTATTCTGCTGTTTCCAATTAACTGCCCTGATAATGGAGAATCCTGCGCTGGATAATGAGGCTCAGTGTCTGCAAATACTACTAATTAATGTACTGAATAAAGCCGAATTGCTCCCCCTTGGATTCAATGGTTATTCAGTAGGAAGCCCCATATCGGAACAGGTAGAGCTCCCCTCAGCATATTTTTGGGTGAAGGTCATCTATTGCAACATGGGCAGAAGCCTAGCTAGGTCAGTTGTGTGTGATTGGATGTTGATCTGAAGCTGGCCATATACACACACATCTGTTTTGGCACAAATCAGGCTAATCCAATTAATCATCCATCCCCATACACACCAATTTGCCTGTGTGTGGGCAGCAATACTAATTGGGAATGTGTTTAGCTGCTCACAGCATTGACAGACAATCAGTCATCAATGTGCCTTTGCCAGTTTTACACAATTCTTTTCAATTCTTTCATCATTGTTTAGGCATTTGGGAACAGTATGTTATCACATTGGTGACTTTCCCTGTGAGCATGCACTGTGTTGTGTATGAGGGGAGGATTTTCAGGTGCGGGGATACCCTGGGTCTGCGGAGTTGCAGGTCTCATCTAAATTTCTTATCTTAATTATTTTATGTAATATTGTCTATATTTTACTCCTTTGAGTTTTACAAAACTTGTATCTGTCCCGCCCACTTTTGATGACGCCACTTCCGGGTGTAGCACCATCACTTCCTGTTTGATGGTGGTCGAGGGTTCCGGATAAGGCAGTTGTGGGTCGGGTAGTGGATCAAAGTGGGTAAATATCCGGGTTTGGGTTGTGGTGTTGGGTCCGGGTCTTAGAAATTGGTTCCGCGCAGGACTCTACACTAAGCAGGGTCTGCTTCTTCTACAGTTACTTTTTCAGCCGGAAACAAACACTTCATTAATATTGTTTTAGAATTGGATAAGATTGCAGAATGTTTGTATTTCAGGTAAAGGAAAGGACCACTATGGCAATGGAGATCGCTAAATTCAACATTGATGCTCCCCGATGGGACCAAAGTACATTTGTGGGGAGGTTGAAGCACTTCTTTAACATTACAGATCCCAGGACAGGAATTGGATAGAGCAAAACAGCTTGTGGATTCCTGCAGGTAAGTGGTAAAAAATGTATCAACTGAGAACAGTTTACAGGGTCGGCGACCCCCCCCCATAGCTGCTTTGGAAGGTGGAAAATGAAACTTTACACTTCAATATTAGAAAGACAGTCACACATAGAAAATTAAGTAATTGGAAAAAGTCTTTATTTCTGGAAATTATCTGAAACCAACTGAACTGAAAAAAGTGATGGATGGTAAACAACCCCTTTAAAGGAGAAAGTGTAAATCAATGGGGGGCACAAATGTTTGACAACCCCCCCGTAATTGTGGTGCTTGTAAAAGGTGGCTGTAACCAGGCAGATTTAAGCTGCTGATTCAGGTCCTTTTGACGGCTAGTTGATGCGGACCTTGTCCTCTCGGCACCTATTCCCTTCATTGTAATCTGATTATTTGGCCCTAAGGCCGAGCAGTCGTATTAGCCTGATATCGCCCTGCCTTTGGTGGGCATATTGGGGAAATATCTTATAATGTATGGCCACCTTAAGACCGGTGTAGTTTTCTGCTAAAAGGAGCACCAGCCTGGGGAATCAGGTAAGTGATTACAATCACTGGGGGTGCCGTACATTTGCCTAGCCCCCCCCCCCTCAGTGATTTACACTTTTTTTCCCCCCTTTGAGATCCAGTCTCTGTATGTAATAGCCATTTATCTAAGATATATGTCCATTGACTCATAATCAATTAAAAAGTCCAAATTATATTTGAATAACATATTAAGAGCAGTACATACTGACCCCGCATGACCCACCTTGAGCTTTTCGTAGCATCCTGTAATTTATCATAGGTGCTAATTAGGTGCAGTCTCTGTGTGTAGTATGCTGGGGATAATCATACATCTCTTTTTCTCAGAGCAGGTTCTGTGCCACCAACAACTGCATTATGCCAAGAAGCTTTATGATTCTGCTTTTCATCCGGACACCGGGGACAAAATGAATCTGATTGGAAGAATGTCTTTCCAATTCCCTGGCGGAATGGCCATTACAGGGTGCATGCTTCAGTTCTACAGGTACAGGCCACAAATTAGGACACCCAATGTTTTTGCTACAGGTTGCTTTTAACCTACTGGTAGAAAACAGGTGAGCATGTTAAAGGGGTGGTTCACCTTTATGTTTACTTTTAGTATGTGATTGAATGGTTAAATCTAAGCAATTTTTCAATTGGCCACTTTTTTCTTTTTTTTACAAGTTTTTAACTATTTGCCTTTCTTCTGACTCTTTACAGTTTTCAAATAGGGGTTACTGACCCCATCTAAAATCAAATGCTCTGTTAAGGCTACAAATGTATTGTTATTGCTACTTTATATTACTCATCTTTCTATTCAGACCCTCTCCTATTCATATTCCAGTCTGTTATTCAAATCAATGCATGGTTGCTAAGGTAAATCAGAACCTAGTAACCAGATTACTGAAATTGTAAACTGGAGATCTGATGAGTAAAAAGCTAAATAACTCAAAAAGCAATAAATAATAAAAAATGAAAACCAATTGCAAATTGTCTCACAATGTCGCTCTCAAACTAAAAGTTAATTTAAAGGTGAACAACCCCATTAATCAGGTGCTACACCCTAGTGAGAATAACCCAAGGGTGACAGCAAGGTAATTTGTTTTCAGTAAACTCTTTTACCATAATTATACCTCTCTGGCCTAAGTGCTTTAATTTTATTCAGAGATGACTGTTGTTGGCATGCTTCATGTTGCTGAACTAGACCTGCCCATAATACAGACTTGCACCTGGTTCCTCTGTGCATCTTGTGTTCATATGGGAGTGGTTGTATATTTTTGTTGTGCAGTGGTGTCTGCCTGTAAACATAATAAACGTAAATATAAGCTCTTAAATTCCTTGCTTGCTCTGGGTGGGCTAATTTTCAAGTGTAAAGCTGATACACATGGGTATTTGTGCAGTGGGATGTGTTCCTTGCGTTCACTGGGAGGTGACATTACCCTGAAAAGAAATGAAACAATATCATTGTTTTGTTTGTCTTGAGAAGTGAACATCCTGGTAACCTCGTGGCTTGATTTACCAGAAAGGCAACAGTCTTGTTATATTTTGACATTTAACTCAGTGCAGGAAGTAGTGAGGTTTCTAAATATTTATTTAAAAAAAATAGTGCACACAATACCATAAGGTAGCTGAAACAAATATAATTTTATGGAACCTTAAAATCATTTAATATATTTATATTTTAATAGTATTATTGTGGATTGCAGTTTGATTGCACAGTCTGTCTTTATCTTAGCGTTAAATTACTCCATGTCTAAACAATAACACATAAAACACTTTCAGTTGGAGGGGAATGGGTAGGAAGCTTGGATTATACTGGAATGAGGAATGGGTAGGAATCTTGGATTAGATTGGTATGAGGGATGGGTAGGAAGCTTGGATTATACTGGAATATGGAATGGGTAGGTATCTTGGATTATACTGAGATAAGGAATGGATAGGAATCTTGGATTAGACTGGAATGAGGAATGGGTAGGAAGCTTGGTTTAGAATGGAATATGGAATGGGTAGGAAGCGTGGAGCCGACTGGTATGAGGAATGGGTAGGAATCTTAAATCACATCTGGGTTAGTATGGTTCTTGATATGCTAGAATGTGGCCGTCTGGTTTATCCTTTAGCTGTTGGCACTACAGTGATTCTGCCTATAATAAAGATCCATAAGTAATAGTGATATTATACAACGCACATATACTTTTGTTTGCACAAGGGCAGGGTATGGGGTTGACTATACTTTTAATAAGGGCAAAATACATTTCTAATAATGGAAATGGTTTTTCCATGAAATAGCAATGTCATATTTAATGTAGTCATCTATTTAATCTGCACCCTGCTCAGGTGTAATACTTAAAGTTAGTAGAACCTTTCTACCTTGTGCTTTCAATTAGCTTGTCTATTGCCATTAACACTTTGTTTTTTGGATTTCATTTGTCAGAACTGATCCGGCGGTGGTGTTTTGGCAGTGGGTCAACCAGTCGTTCAATGCTTTGGTGAACTATACAAACAGAAACGCAGCGTCTCCAATCACTCTCACGTAAGTGTTACTGCTGTGCATAGAAACAACAAAGCAACACAATGATTCTGAGAGTAATACAGGTATGGGACCTGTTATCCAGATTGCTCAGTACCTGGGGGTTTCCAGATAATGGATCATTCTGTAATTTGGATCTTCATATTATAAGTCAACTAGAAATAAAATAAACCCAATAGGCTGGTTTTGCCTCCAATAAGGATTAATTATATCTTAGTTTGGATCAAGTACAAGGTGTATAATGAAGGCTATGGGAGACAGCCTTTTTTCTGGATAAGGGATTTCTTGATAACAGATCCCATACAATAGTTACACATCAGAAGGTCACGGAGCTGATGGTGGTCCTGGCTTTTATAGTAATTCTATGGAACATACAGGCTAAACAGGTGTGGCCTTCAGGCTAATGGTAAATGCTCAGAATATTGCAGTGTCTTCAGCAATTAGAAAATCCCAGTATAACATTTATAAGGCATAATACTTTCTTTTTGACTACATACTGCCAATATCTAGATGTCTAAGCACTATAGTAAAATAAAAATGTACAGTATGGCACCCATGTGGCACCTAGTGCAGGTATAACAACCCAAAGGCATAGAATCTGTATTATGTCTAATGGATTTTTAGAATTGTGCCTTACAGCTATGTCTCTTATTCCCCTATAGTCAGATTGGCGTGGTTTACGTGACTGCCACAAGTACAGCGTTGGCTACAGCTGTAGGACTAAACTTGTACACTAAGGTATGTAAAATTTAGCTTTTGTTTTTTTTTTTTTTTAGAAATGTATAGAAATATTGACCAATGTATTCACCAGTGCACATATATACCCCTACTTTCTTTTTCAAGAAGTCATCCAAGGTAATCTTAAAGGGAAATATATTGTGAGACAGTTTGCAATTGGTTTTCATTTTTTATGAGTTATGTAGCTTTTTATTCGGCACCTCTCCAGTCATGCAATTTCATCAATCTTTTGTTCAAAACAGTGCATGGTTGCATGGAATATAAATAGGAGAGGCCTGAATACAAAGATGAATAACAATACAATTCGTAGCCTTACAGAGCATTTGTTTTTTAGATGGGGTCAGTGACTCTCATTTGAAAGCTGGAAAGACAAGGCAGAAGGCAAATAATTAAAAAAAAACTATGTAAATGAAAGAATGAAAGCCAAGTGAAAAGTTGGTTAGAATTAGCCATTCTATAACATACTAAAAGTTAACATAAAGGTGACCCACACAGATTGTTGCCATGTGTGGGGAATAATTAAATGGAGCGTTTGATTTTAAACTAACATATATTTTGCTTTTTATCATGAGGAAAGCACTTTACAAATAGTTGAATATGGGCAAACATATACTGTATCGCTGTCCTTTTGATGGTCTGCTGAATTCCCTTGTCACTTCAAATCACATCAACAGATCATCGTGTCTGTAAGTTCAAGTGTTTCTGCGTCCCTTGGATTTTCTCCATTTCTCATATTTTTTCCATTGTTTCCCTTTAGAAAGCGCCTACTTTGATAGCACGATGGGTTCCCTTCGCTGCCGTGGCGGCTGCCAATTGTGTCAACATTCCTATGATGAGACAGCAGTAAGTGGGTTGCCACAGTGTGCTCACTGGATTAACCAAATAAACCACAGTTTAAAGTATAAGTAGACCTTAAAGGAAAAACAAACCCTTAATTAAAAAAAACCCTACCCTGCATAGACCCCCATCCCCCCCAGCCTAGCTGCCCCCCGGGCAAATGCCCCTAACTCTTTACTTAACCCCTCCGTGCAGATTCTGTCCAGCAAAGTTCACGGACGACATCTTCAGCCGCTTCGGTAATCTTCAGAATGAGACCGGCGATACGGCAAATGTGAGTTTCGGCGCATGCGCAGTTGTCGCGATTAAAGAAAGTTGCTCCAACTGTGCATGCGCCGCTTCGACGGTCTCATTCCGAAGATTGCTGAAGATGGCGCCCGTGAACTCCGCTGGACAGAATCTGCACGGAGGGCTAAGTAAAGCATATGGGGCGTTTGCCCGGGTGGGAAGCTAGGCTTAAACCCTTATTAAGGGTTTGTTTCTCCTTTAAAAATAAGTGAAATTGATGGTGCTATTCTAAGCATTTTTGCGATGTACATTCATTATTTATATATTTTTAATTCCATGATATTAAAGAATACATGTACTCTTAATATGAAAGAATTTTGTTACAATTCTGCCACCTGCTGGTCATGTTTTGACCAGTCTGACCACTAAGCAGTGAAGGAAGTTGTCAGAAGAAATAAAGAGGTGATGTTCTTCTGCTTAGGAAAAAAAATTAGAAAACTTTCTCAAATCTTCCCTAAGCAAAAGAACATCACAGCAGCCTCTTTCTTTCTCAACTTCCTTGAATACTTGGTCAGATGTTCGGAAAATGACCAGCAAGTGGAGCAGTTGTACAAAAATCCATTTATGTTAACAGTACATGTATCCTTTAATATCTTGGAATTAAAAACACATAAATAATGAATGTACATTGCAAAAGTGCTTAGAAAAGCACTTTCATCAATTTTTCATTCGCTTGTTTTTAAGGTTTACTTGTCCTTTAAAGGAAACCATATTAAGCTAATAGGGATACCCGCATGTGAATGAACCCCCTTTTTTTGTGGATCCCAGCAATCGTGTGTGTGTGTGGGGGGGGGGGGTTCTGTGAATTCTGGCCCGCTGGGGTGGTCGGCAGGAAGGGTGGATAAGCAGATATCAGCCAGTAGGGAAGGTGGGCTTGCAGATCCCAGCCAGGCAGTGGTCCTGAGTTGGCAGGGCCCACAATGGCCAGAGCCCACAAGGTTTTCTCCCATTGGCCCAGTCCAACCCTGTTGGGGGCAGGAGCATGTCTGGGTGTGTTAAAGGGGCAGTATACTCCCTTGTTCAACACAAGTGCAATGAATATGGCTGGTGCTGACCATATTGTATACCAATTGTGTAATAAAAAATCTATGTTTTTTGTTATTTCTCTAGCTAAACAGGGAAACTAAAACTACTCCATGTTTAGATTCCCAGTGCACAGATAATCCCCCTGAATAATGGACTCCTGCCAAAACAGTTGCAGCAGAAATCGAAGGAAAGGAGTTGTATACTGGTAATTTAATTATCTACCTTACATGGACCAAACATGGAGTAGCTTTGGTTCCCCTATTTGCTTTGTTTAGCTCAAGAAATGGGGAAAAAAACCCACTGAAAAAATACATATTTTCTTAAAGGGGTGGTTAACTTATAGTATGTCCTAGAACAATCAATTCTAAGAAAATGTTCAATTGGTCTTCATTATTTATTCTTGGGAGGCCAAACCTGTACAAGGTTCTATTTTACTGTTACAGAGAAAAAGGAAATACTTTTTAAAATGATTTGCTTAGCCTGGACCCTATGGGATATGGCCTTCCCAGAATTCTGAGCTTTTTGCATATCCGGTTACCAAGTTAGAGATCCCATACCTGTATATGACAATTTGCTGTAGAACCACCCCTTTAATAATCAACTCTGTCGGCTTCTGTGTCAAATGTATCCTCAGTTTCTGCTGATGTTTGGATGAATTCTGATAACCCCGAAGATTCCCAACAGCAGCTCATACTGAGCATGTACAGTGTTCCAGACACATGCCAGGGCAGCCTCTCTATGGGGCAAATTTACTAAAGGGCAAAGCGACTAATGCTGGTGAAAATTTGCCAGCGTGACGTCATTCCGGTACTTTGCCGATTTACTAACGGGCTAAGGCGTAACTTCGCTAGCGAAGGAGATGGACTCTAGCGGTACTTCGCACTCAAACGCCAGGCGAATTTTCCCTCTGGCAAAAGAGCATTACTTCGCAAATTCACTAAGATGCACATTTTACTGAACGTTAGACTTGCCTTTGCAACCTCAGACCAGGTGAAGTGCAATAGAGTAGATGCAAATTAGCCAACGCTAGTGCAACTTCGCTCTGCTTGCCGAATTAACGCTAGTGCAACTTCGCCTGCGTTCGGCGCCCTGGACGCAACTTCAGATTTTAGTGAATTAGCGTTGTCCTGGCAAATCTACGCCTGTCGAAGTGTTGCGCTGTGAGCGAAGCCGTCGCTGGCGAATTTTCTGAGGTTAGTAAATTTGCCCCTATGAATTGAGAGCACAATTTGATGCATAGGATCAGCCTTGCTTTTTTCATATTTCACAGTCATGTGTCAAGTGTCCTTTTCTGTCCATAAATAGCTCTCATTATGAACTGTAAATCATTCTTCCCCTTTCCTCTATCCATTGTTCACTAATACAATGTCTACTTTTGCATTGTAAATCTAGAAAGCTGCTATCAAGGGAATCAGCCAAGTTGTAATTTCCAGAATAGCCATGGCCGCCCCTGGGATGAGTAAGTATCTGTACATGGGTCTGTTTCCACCTGGCACCTCTTTGTCACACTCCCCTTTCTCAAATCTTCTTCTCACGTATCCATCACATTGTTCCAGGCTGGCTGCTTTGCTTATTAAAGATGGAACTTTTTAAATGCTTTGTTTTGATTATCATGGGCCTTATGTGAACCCAACTGTGAGGTGAGATGAAGGATGGTAGTGAGGTGGGTTAGGATAGTGTTAAGATAAAGACCTAAGGGTAGAGATATATGGGGGGAACTCTTTAGGGGGTTTGGGGGATGATGAAACAGTATATGGGTGTAAAAGTGTGGTTACAGATAGGGGTGCGTTTTAGGGTTCGGTGCCGAATCAAGGGGTACTGGAAAATACAGAAGCCGCCTTCTGTGTCTGAATAGCCGGCACTTAGGTGGAAGTACCTGATACTTGGGATGCAACTATTTCACTATTTGGCTGAATCCCCAAATCCTTTGTGAAAGATTCGACCTGCAAAAGCAAATTAGTGCAGGAAAGGAAAAAGTGGAAAACATTCTTTTTTACTTCCTTATTTTGTGAGAAAAAGTCACGTGATTTCCCTTCCCACCCCTAATTTACATCTGCAAATTAGAATTAGGTTTGACCGGGTTCAAGTATTCGGCCTAATCCGAATCCTGCTGAAAAAGGCCAAATCCCCAACCGAATCCTGGATAATTTCAGTTCTGTAGGGTTAAGATTTGGTTCGCCTAGGCTCTTGGTTGAATACTGATAAAAAATTCCTTGGATTTGGGCGAATCCCAAACCGAATCCAGGATTTGGTGCATCCCTAGTAACAGAGAATGCCTTTTTAGACCAATCAGGCATGTTTGTTAGATGTTATTGTCTTTGTTTTTCGTTCCTTTCTATTTTCCAGTTTATTCACTCCACTGTTCCTTTCTTATGTTTCCTCTTTGTCTTTAACTGGCTATTACTTACTATTCAAATATAGATTTAAGGAATGCTAAATATTATTATTAAAAAAACAGGTATTTTCATGTTTCAGACATGATTTGGTTGGTAAAACTAAGAATAGATTCTGGCAGTTTCACCACTGGAGGGCACTTTTGCATGCAGCCCGAATGGCACCTTACACGTATTAATTATCCTTGAACATTGCCTTAACTGTGGTTCCTTTCTGTCTAGTTCTCTTACCGATCTTGATGGAAAGGCTGGAGTCTTTTCCCTTTATGAAAGTAAGTGAAGCAGTTGCATTTTGAATGGAGGTGTTCAATTTGACAATATGCAGTATACAAGCCTACACACACACACACGCACACAATATCAAAATGTGATGAAGAAGATATGTACTCCGATATTTCCAATTAATAATTATTTATTCCACTGTGCATACACAGTGGAATTCATCGCTATATATACATATATATATTTTCCCCACAATCGCAGCACTCACGTTTACAAATGTCTTGTTGGCCTGGGTGCGAGTATCCAGGGCTTACGAAAATATGAAATATTTTATTGTAGAACATTAACGTTTCGGCTGTATCCCAGCCTTTGTCAAAGTCACAGATACAAATGCAAACCATCTCTATATGCACAGTAAAAAGGCGCAAAATTACAAATCCCCGTCGCTTAGTGACGTAACCCGCTTGCATTGGCCCATACATCATCCTTAATTTACATATATTCACTTTTTCGTTGTTGTGTAGAAATTTTATTTAATGTCAAAAATCAGACACTTTATTTAGCTCAATGTCCTCTTACAAACTAGCCAATGTCAAGGCCCACCAGCCCTTTCACCTCGCCGTCACAAGTTCAAATGTAGATCTTGCAGAACTGTAACTACCCTCACAGTTACTCTCACCCTTGTCTTTACCGGCTCTATGCCGCGATCCCAGTCTAGAAGTGGCACTGCAACTATGAAGCTACCCCGTGTATCTTCTTACCCGTACAAAGTATCCATTTGTGACCGCACATCAGACATAGCGCACCACTACTTCTCCGCAGCCAGAGCGTCCTGTAACCATGGTAATGGTCCCAGCGTGCTTACCGGAACTTCTGTTTGTTTCAAGTGTTGCCGGAGTTTGTGTTAATAAACTATTGTCCGACTTCTGTGCGGTTGTGCAATGATATGTGTAATTGTGTGTGTGTAATAACATACAGTATATAAAAAAGTAGAACCGCTTATTCTGATGTGCATATGTCCATATTAAACCAGCCACCACTCTGTGTCTTTAAATAGTGCAAAATAAATGTGTGAAAAAAGATCAGTGTCTTCATTCATATATGAATAAGTGACTTGTGTAGAAGTTCTCAGCCTGGACATATTTCTTACAAACAATATAAATAAGTAAAAGTGTAGTTAACATATCAATATCTTCATTAATATATACTGTGTCTTGAATGACTCTGTGAACGTTATCATCCAGGATATATTCCTTACAAAAAATAGGTAAGTACTTACCCTGATGTGTCCACATGAATTGTGCAACTGGTGAACCCTCCACCTGAGCAGAGAAACCACAGTGTACTCTCCCTTCACCAGTGTATCATATGTGTATCTCCAATGTGCCAAAATCCATGTTATGTTGAGAAGAAGCCCGTATAGACTCACGCTGGCACCCAGCATGAAAATGTATAAAAATTCTTCTCAACATAACATGGATTTTGGCACATTGGAGATACGCATATGATACACTGGTGATATATATATAAAGTATTATTTATTAGTTGCCACCTTTTGGTTGTTGGGGGTCTAAAGTCTGCGTTAAAGCCTTGAAGACAGCAGTGGTGGATATAAAAGTGACTGTTCGTTTAGGGTGCAGGATGGGGCTACCATTGGGATAGACTAATTCAAAGGGGAAAGCAAGGAAAGTGTTTCAGGGGTTTGAAGGCCTATGGCGCATACACAGATGTTTTGGGTATTTCACCCACCCATAGTAAAATGCCTGAAATATCCCCTATCACTTCCAATTGCTGTTGATGAGATTTTGGGGACCCTGACACAGTTGCTCACTGTTGGGGGTGAAATGATAGGAAAGTAGTACCATGTCATAGGGTAAACATAAATAATCACCGCTCAGTTGTGGAGTTCCAATGGCACGGTCCGTGGTCACAGATATCGAGTGCTGGAATCCCTTGGGGTCTCATGCCACATCAAATAGAAGAGTTCAGAATGGAGTTCCAGCAACATCTATTTATTGTTTCAAATCAATTACTTTTATCAAACCACATTAAAACAGAGTGCAATGTGTCACCTGATGCGTTTCGAGCGTTTCTGATTAGGGGACACAATCTGCGTGCTGTTTTAATGTGGATTAATAAAAGTAACTGGGTTTTTTAACAATAAATCGACGTTGCGGAACTCCATTCTAGGCATGCACTGAATCCACTTTTTGGGATTCGGCCGAATCCTTTGTTTAAGATTTGGCAGAATACAGATCCAAATCCTAATTTGCATATGCAAATTAGAGGCACAAAAGGAAAATGTGGGGGAAATGATTTAAACTTCCTTGTTTTGTGACAAAAAATCCCATGATTTCCCTCCCCACACCTAATTTCCATATGCAAATTATGAATCAGATTCGGTTTAGCCATGCACAAGGATTCGATGAATCGGAATCCTGCGGAGAATGGCTGAATCCCGAACCAAATCCTGGATTTGGTGCATCCCTACTCCATTCTGAACTCTACCATGACATAGGGTGACTAGTCTCTCCTTCTATTTATTTTATTTGTCGTGCATCACATGCAATGGCTGATCTCTTCTCTTTCTCTTGCAGCTTGCTCTTTATGGTTCCTGTTGCCTGCTCGTTGTTTCCACAGAGATGGTACGGACTTTCTCTTTCTATACACTGCTAAACTACCCTGAATTTTACCTATACACGTATAAGATCTGTTATCCAGAATGCTTGGACCTGGGGGTCTCCGAATAACAGATATTTCTGTCATTTGGAACTTCATACCTTAAGTCTACTAGAAAAGTAGGTAAACCTAAAATTAACCTAAAGGTGAAATGCGGGGAGCAGTGTTTGTCAATGCCTTTCTGCTCTGCGTCTGATTCTTGAAACAATGTTACAGGTGTTGGTTCTTCTCTAGGCCTAGTTATTCTACTACATTGTTTTAGGAGTCAGAATCAACAAGCAGAAAACATAAACTGCCAGACAGATACTGCTTTCAGTAGCAAATACATTTACAAATAACTTTTAAAATGTTTGAGAAAGCTGAATGTTTTATAAAGCAAACCCCACTTTCATCAATAGATGACACCGTCCTGTGCCAGCGCCTCAAGAATTCCAGAGCCAAAGAAACAATATGGCACATTCTCTATTCATTAGAAGCTATGTCCTTGTGAACCGAAATATGAAGCAGCGTATATCTGTCATTCTAATGAATATTGTATAATTAGATTATTTCCCTGGTAGCCAATAATTTCATGTAACATGCACCTCTCTGTTTCCTTTCAGCTCCATGTCTGTAAGCAGCCTTGAACCAGAACTTCGAGACTCTATAGTGAGCCACTATGGAGACAAAATCCGCTATGTTTACTTTAACAAGGGATTGTAACCATCCTATAAACAGGACAGGCAAAACCAAAAATGTGGCTCTTTGTTTGATAAAGAGAAATTGGGGCAGATTTACTAAAAGGTGAAGTGGTCTATGCTTGCGAATATTCACCAGAAATCCAATCCCCAGGGACATCGCCAATTTACTAACAGGAGTAGAGGACAATTCACTAGCGAAAGAGACCGTCGTTATCACAGTTTCGCACCCTATCGCCAGGCAAGTTTTTGCTCAGGTGAGCGCAAATTCACTAATTGCAAATTTTACAGAACATAACCCCTTTCACCAGAGTTTCCTTTGCCAGCTTAGACCTGGCGAACTGATAAAATGAAGCGACATCCTCCTCAATCTTATGTCAGTGACATCATATCCTGTATGCCGAAAAGCCATAAAAGTTCTAAAAAATAAAAAACTGGCGTTCTTTTTCACATTTTAAAGCGGGATTGCCTTCAAAAGTCCTAGCTATTAAAAATTTTTGTGTTAACATTTCTTTCCCAACCATTTGAGGGGCATGGCACATTTGTTATAGGGTGGGCTCATGTCTAGGGCATTAGAGGATCTTTTATGTCTTTATTTTGCTTCCTTTGACATTTGTAATAATAAGTGGCCACTTCAAGCATTTGCACCAACATCTCTAATAAATAATATATATATGACAGATATGTACCCACCCTATTCTAATTGGCCCAAGTGTAAGAATACTAACGAAGTTTCTCTAGGCAGAAATGAACGCTAGCGAAAGATAGCTATGAAATGCTCACGCTGATGTATTTACGCTAGTGAAACTTCGCCAGAATTCGGATACAGAGACGCAACTTCGCATTTTAGAGAATTTGTGTAGTGTACCTTTCTGTAAATGAACTGAAACCATTACAAATACATTTTTAATGCAAGGAAATGTTTGCTGTGCCTTTTGTTACATTTACGCTTATATTTTACGCTGAACGTATGAATATTAATTAATGTTACTAAGGGTACACACAGCACTGAATCTGCAATGCAATTCCTCTGTGACTTCTCAATTCCATGGTCATCTGTTATAGAAATCCGAAACTGCAATACTAGCTGAGTAAACAGCAACTACCATATATAATGTGTTTGTGTGTGTGTATGTATGTGTGTATGTATGTGTGTATATATATATATATATATATATATATATCTCTCAAGGGAAAGTTGTGCTCACCACTAATTTTTAAAACCATTAGGCGGGGGTGCAATGAGACTGTGACCACAAATACATACTGACAAATACAAGAGTCCTCTGCACTCAACCCACCATTAGCCTTGAGCTACTATAAAACGCCTTACCCTTGAAACAAAACAGGGATTGCCTGTCCATATATTGCAATATATTTAAGATGGCCAACAACGTAGAACACACAGGAGGAACAAACACAAGTTTAGCAGACACAAAAGTAAACGCAAAACAAAGTGTAGCATTTTGTACAACATACAGGAAAGTCAGGAAGGGAGACATTGCACACAAACTGTAGATTATAATGCATAATGTACCCCCTACTTAAATTTATAAAGATATCAGATGTCACCTCTGTGTTACATTATATGTGACTTGTATAAAAGCAATCGGCCTGCAGCCTCGTGTTTTTATATGGTCACATAACTCCTCGTGACTTCTAATATCTTTACAAATTACAGAATGGGGTTCATTATCCTAATACACAGGAGCCATGAATATCCTGTACATTATATCCTTATAAATGGTGCTTAGTGATGTCATTGGTTATAATCCGAGCTTAGTGATGTCATTTCTGTCACACGACTCACTGAAACTTATGTATTATACAGGTATGGGACCTGTTATCCAGAATGCTTGGGACCTTGGGCTTTCCAGATAACAAATCTTTCCATAATTTGGATCTTCATATCTAAAGTCTACTAGAAAATTATTTCAACATTAAATAAACCCAATAGGCTGGTTTTGCTTCCAATAAGGATTAATTATATCTTAGTTGGAATCAAGTACAAGGTATTGTTTTATTATTACAGAGAAAAAGGAAATCATATTTTAAAATTTAGATTATGTGGATAAAATGGAGTCTATGGGAGACAGCATTTCCGTCATCCGGATAACTGATCCCATACCTGTAATAAATAAAGTACTGACTGTTGCAAAATATGAGGATATTAGAAGTCACTTCAGAGTTCCATGACCTGTATAAAAACATACGGTATGTGTGGTCATGAAACTCCTCGGTAACTTATAATATCCTTATATTTTACAAGAGGGGGTACTTTATTCACTATGTATCCGACATTCAATGGATTTCAATGAGCTAAAGCTAAGCACAGATGGGTTCATTTGTTAATCTGGCTCTGCAAGTGCAAAATCTAGGTGTAGTCCTTTCCCAGCATTGCAGTGTAATAACCCTGCAAAGCAGTTTACTTTTAGCAATACAGGTTCAAAATATGTGCAGTATGTTATATGCAAGTTGTCGTGGCACTGATATGGGCATTAGCAAGTGAGGTCAAAAACACCACTTGTGACCAGTTTAACTGGTTCATGTTGGGGCAGCTACAGACACAGGGCTCCCTTACACTGCACCCTGCATCATATTGTAAAACAGGAATAAATCAGCATATTGGCACAGGGATAGACAGGAGCAGGCACTTTTCTAAATGGCTCAGTCTTGTTTGCATTTTTGTGATCCTAAATCTGCCATTGAACCTTTATACCTTTATACAGACCCAGACTGTGCAGATAAGCCATACGGGGCAGTGCTGTCCAATAGTTACTATGCAGCAGGCCCGTTAGCAACTATACCACATGTTTTAGGAGCAGATTATAATAAAAGAATTATGCCATTCAGATAAATAAGTGGAAGCTTTTTAGGGATGCACCTGGCGGTAAACTGCGGGTATTGGGCCGGCCCGCACATCACTACTACTAGTTGAAGTGCCCTGTATAGTTCCTACTTAGTTATTTTTAAAGGGACAATATACTTGCTTTCTTCCAATTATTTATCCTTTACTAAAGAATAAAATGTTGTTAAGAAAATGTTTATTTTTTTCAACAAATGTGCCCACATATGAGTAGAAGTCACATGTCTTGCATTGATAATGACAGAGCAGCGGAAATTCTATTTGACCACTAGATGGCACTTCCCTTTTAGTTTTCAAATCCAAAATCTCCTAAATTATAAATATCTTGTATTCTTATCTTCATCTGAAGATTCTGCTGCAATCCATAATAAACGGTCTGCTATCTACTGAAGACAGTAAATGGAAGATTAGAAATAGGTAAATTACAAATTTTATTGGGGAAATCTAAGATCTATTTATCGATGTTTACAAAAATGATTAAAACATATCACATGCATGTACATCATTATTCCATTTTTTGGCTGTTTCTTGAGCAACAATGTCTGATTGATATTTTTCTCTGTATACACATACATGTAACGTATAAATACATATATATTATATATAGTCCAAATTATCCTAGCAACCGTGCACTGATTTAAATCAGAGACTGGAATATGAAAAGCAGAGAGGCCTGAATAGAAAAGTGAAAAATATAAAAAGTAGGGATGCACCGAATCCACTATTTTGGATTCAGCCGAACCCCCGAATCCTTCGTGAAAGATTCGGCCGAATACCGAACCGAATCCGAACCCTAATTTGCATATGCAAATTAGGGGTGGGAAGGGGAAAAATGTTTTACTTCCTTGTTTTCTGACAAAGTCACGTGATTTTCCTCCCCGTCCCTAATTTGCATATGCAAATTAGAGCTCAGCTTCGGTTCGGCCTGGCAGAAGGATTCGGCCGAATCCTGCTGAAAAAGGCCGAATCCCGAACCGAAGCCTGGATTTGTTGCATCCCTAATAAAAAGTAACTATAACAATACATTTGTAGCCTTACAGAGCATTTGTTTTTAGATGGGGTCAGTGACCCCCGTGTGA
Source organism: Xenopus laevis (assembly GCF_017654675.1). Classification (NCBI taxonomy): domain Eukaryota; kingdom Metazoa; phylum Chordata; class Amphibia; order Anura; family Pipidae; genus Xenopus; species Xenopus laevis. The sequence goes on along the minus strand of NC_054383.1, from coordinate 36,104,221 downwards.
AAGCTGGAAGTCAGAAGAAAAAGCAAATAATTAATAAACTATAGCAAAAAAAAAAATCAAGTGAAAAGTTACTTAGAATTGGCCATTCTATAACATACTGAAAGTTAACTTAAAGGTGAACCACCCCTTTAACCTTTACTTCTTCTTTGATGTATCATATTTTCTATACTATGGCAGCTGGTGGCCGCATTCTATAGGGGACAACATCATTGTTGGTGCCCTGAAAATCTGTATTTCGGTCTATTCAGTATACGCTTATATTTACTGTTTGTATAAAGAACCAAAAGAAACTGGTGTCTGGAGATATTTGTATTTATGGGAGGAACGAAGAGGAGACGCCTTCCTTGAAAGCCTGGAAATGGTGTAGGCTCCACAAAACATACCAAGGGGATGAATCGACATACAATACACGTATAAAATGAAAATACAGTTATGGGACCTGTTATCCAGAATGTTTGGGACCTGGGGTTTTCCGGATAAGGGATCTTGCCATAATTTGTATTATGAATACCTTAAGGGATTCACTTTAGGATGGAACTGCTTTCTGGTAGGCTATTGTTTTCCTACTCAATGTAACTGAATGTGTTGCAGTGGGACCTGGATTTTACTATTGAGTGCTGTTCTTAAATCTACCAGACAGCTGTTATCTTGTGTTAGGGAGCTGCTATCTGGTTACCGTCAAATTGTTCTGCTGATGGGCTGCTGGGGGTATAGCAGTAAAGAGTGACTGAAGTTTATCAGAGCACAAGTCACATGACTGGGGGCAGCTGAGAAACTGACGATATGTCTAGCCCCATGCCAGATTTCAAAATTAAATATAAAAAAATCAGTTTGCTCTTTTGTGAAACGGATTACAGGAGCAGCACTATTAACTATTAAAATTTTCCCATGACGGTATCCCTTTAAGAATGATTTCAGTAGTTAATGAGCCCAATAGGATTGTTTTGTCTCTAATGAGGGTTCATTATTATTATTAGCTGGGATTAAATACAAGGTACTGTTTTATTATTACAGAAAAAAATACATTTTGAAAATTAAATGATTTGATTATAATGGAGTCTATGGGAGATGGCCAGGGTGGGACTGGGCCGGTGGGACACTAGAAAAAAAACCCTGTGGGCCCGGCCTGAATCTGTGCGCTACCTGACCTCCTCCAGCCCGATTTTTTTATCAGAATAATCCAAATTTTAAAAACTGATTTTCTTTTTCTCTGTAATGATAAAACAGTAGCTTGTACTTGATCCAAACTAAGATATAATTAATCCTTATTGGAAGCAAAACCAGCCTATTGGGTTTATTTAATGTTTAAGGGAGGAACTCCACGGGCGATTTCGGCACGATCAGACGCGCTGCACAAAAACGCAGGCGTCAAGTCGGATGCAACGGAAATAAGGTAAGCAACAGGAACGTCAGATGGTGTCGCAGCGTTCGCCAGATGCGACTGTCAGATGCAGACGCGCGCTTTTCCATCTCTTACCTTATTTCCGTCGCATCCCACTTGACGTCTGTGTTTTTGTGCTGCGCGTTGGATCGCGCCTAAATCGCCTGTGGAGTTCTTCTCTAAATGGCTTTCTAGTAGAATTAAGACCTGAAGATCCAAATTACGGAGCAATCCATTATCCAGAAAACACCAGGTCCCGAGCATTATGGATAACAGCTCCCATACCTGTATGTTATAGGGCAGTACTACACGACCGATTCCACCACAATGCGCTGGACAAAATCGCAGGCGTCACGTCGGATGCGACGGAAACAAGGTAAGAAATGGCAGTGTCGGGTCGTGTCGCATTGTTGATGAGGCGCGACTGTCGGATGCTTGTGCAGCGTCTGCATTCGACAGTCGTGTCGCGTCGCATCGATGCAGCAACACGATGCGACAATTGAATTACTTACCTTATTTCCGTTGCATCCGACGTGACGCCTGCGATTTTGCACAGCGCGGCGGATCGCAGCGTAATCGGCCGTGTAGTCCTGCCCTTAGAATGCCCCATTTCTAGCAACTTTGTCTTCATTTTTTTTAATAGTTCATTAATTATTTGTCTTCCTTTACAACAGCTTTCAAATGACCCCATCAGCAAAAAAAAACTATTGCTCTGTGAGCTTACAATGTTTTTGTTATTCTTATTTTTATTCCTTATCTTTCTATTCAGACCCTCTCCTATTTATGTTCCAGTCTCTTGCTCAAACCACTGCCGGGTAAACAAGACCCTAGCAACCAGATAGCTGCTGAAATTCCAAACTAGAGAACTGCTGCACAGAAAGCTAAATAATTGAAAAACCTATAAAAAATGAAAACTAAAACCAGGAGCCATATTGGAACAAGGCAAGATACTAAGTTCACTAGTTATTTAGCTGGGAATGATACTTTGTATACCATTCTCATACCATTATATATAAGTATATATATATATATTATATACAGTCATAGTGAGCAGACACTGCTGATTAACTGACCTGTGCTCGAGTTAAGGAAAATCCCTGCAATGTGACCTTTGAGCAGCCACCAAGGCCTGGAGTTGAGACACAGATGTAACCTTTGTATTGTAACATTTCCACATTTTGAAGATTTTCGACAAAACTGGACACTAGTTTGAGCAGAACCTTTATAGGGTTGTAAATAGTTTATTTCTTGGGGGGTGCTAGGTGAGGGTGGGCTGGAAAGTGCACATCTTGCACATCAATCATTGGTTCGACTGTGGAAGGTAATTGGTAATTAGGCAAAATAAGGGCTTGTCCCTATTCTCCCACATGGAAAACTAAGAACGAATAATAAAAGCAAATATCATACTGTCTGGTTTGGGTTACAGGGCTCCAGAGAGATGTGGGGTTAACAATCCAGTTCAAGGGTGCAAGGCAGGCTATTAGCTCAGGGTTTCATTGCACCCTGCACCCACAATTGTAGGCCAAGTCGGATGCAACGGAAGTAAGGTAAGATATACAAATGTCGGATGGTGCCGCAGCATTGATCTGACGCAACATGACTGTCGGATACAGACACAGCGCGTAGCATCTGCATCCGACAGACGCGTCGGATCAAAGCTGCTGCACCTCCGGCATTTGTATATCTTACCTTACTTCCGTTGCATCCGACTTAACGCCTGCATTTTTGTGCAGCATGTTGGATCACAACCGGAAAAGCCTGTGTAGTCCTACCCTTAAAGCAGTATTCAACCCTAAAGTTAAAAACCCCTACCCTACATAGACCCCCTCCCTCCTCTCCCCAGTGTTACTCTGGGCAAATGCCCCTAACGTTTTACTTACCCCTCGATGCAGATTGGTGCAGACCGGCGCTTCTGCAATTTTCGGAGTTTCGGTGCATGCGCAGTTGTCACGAGACAAAATTGCTGCCAACTGTGCATGCGCCAACATGCCTGTCTCATTCCAAAGAGAAGAAGATGGCGCCGATGCCTGAATGCACCGAGGGGTAAGTAAAACGTTAGGGGCATTTGCCCGGGGTAACACTTAGGCTGGGGGGGGTCCTGTGTAGAGTGGGGGGTTAGGGTTTTTTTAACTTTAGGGGATGGGGTAGGGGACATCTACATTCCTCCACTAGCCCCTCGTAAATACAGTGGTGCAGCAATGTATTCATGGGGGAAGCACACACGTGCTGATAATGAGGCAGGTTGCAAAGTGCAAAATTCATGCTGGTTTGCTCCTTTTTTTTTCACGGTTCCCCCTGCCCCACCATTATTATATGAGTCCTTATGATTACTCAGCCTTGTTCTTCTTTCCTTCCATTGAACATGACCGGGCATCTCAATAAGTGTTTCTAAGCCCACAAAGTGCCTTATTGCTACTGACTGTGCTTTATAACCTTATCTATAGAGGCAACATAAGATTGGGCAGTCGAGATCTTTTACAATAAAAGAGCCACATTTCTGACCCCCACTAGTTCATCATAGGCAAGACCTGGGCCCAAATTAACATTAACTATTAGGGTCAGGCCACACTGGGCGTTTTGGGGAGATTTGGTCGCCTTGCGACTAATCGCCTCGTCTTTGCGGCGACCAATCTCCCCAAACGCCTTCCCTGACTCTGCACCGGCTAAAATGAAAAAACGCCGGTGCTAATCACATGCCGCGATTCATTTTCCGAAGTCGCCGAAGTGAAAATGAGGTGATTAGTCGCCAGGCGACCAAATCTCCCCAAAACGCCCAGTGTGGCCTGACCCTAATAGTTAATGTTATTTTGGGCCCAGGTCTTGCCTATGATGAACCAGTGGGGTCAGGGCAGCCATCAGGGGGGGACAGGGGGGAGAGTTGTAGGGGGCCCGAGGGTAAGGGGGCCCGGCCACACCACTTACTTGATTAGCCGGGCCCCCAATCTTTCTCAGAGCTGCTGACTTTGGGATGGCATGGACGTTTAAGGGGCCCTGGCCACCAATTTTCTTATAATGTGGAGGGGGGGCTGGCCACCATTTTTTTTTTCTAATGTGGGGTCCTAGCCACCACTATTTTTTAATGGGGGGGCCCTGGCCACAAATGTTTTTTTTTTTGGGGGGCCCAGACCACCAATATCTTTTTATTTTTTATTAACATGTGGGAACCCTAGCCACCAATATTTTTTTTGTTTTTTTACTGTGTGGTGGGGGGCGGACCTGTAGGTGGGGCTTGCGGTGGGTGCAGCCCAGGGGGCCCAGGAAATTTTGTCGTATGGGGTCCTGCAATTTCTGATGGCAGTTCTGAGTGGGGTCAGAAATGTGGCTCTTTTATAGTAAAAGATCTGGACTGCCCAATCTAGAGGAGCCAGTCTAGCCCCTACACAGTTCTAAGCACTGGAGATGTAAGCTCGCTGGGGGGCAAGTTTGAAATAGTGTCTGTTGACTATGGTAGTAAGATACCAAGAAGGAGCACACAGTTTGCTTTCCTTCATTTATACAGAACTGACAAGTGACTGTGGGATACAGGCATGGGACCTGTAATCTGGGTTGCCACCTGCCCGGTTTTGACTCAGACAGCCCGGGTTTTTTGAAGGGTTGCCTGGGTTAAAACTGTCTGCCGGTTTTCCAAATTAAGAAATCCGGCCGGATTAGACCCGGAAAAAAGGTGGCAACCTTACCTGTTATCCAGAATGCTCGGGACCTGGGGTTTTCCCGATACTGGATCTTTCCATAATTTGGATCTTCATACCTTAAGTCTACTAGAAAATCATTTAAGTGTTAAATAAATCTAATAGGCTGGTTTTCCTTACAATAAGAATTCCTTATATCTCTTTTGGGATCAAGTATAAGGAACTGTTTTATTATTACAGAGAAAAAGGAAAAACATTTTTGAATTATTTGGATAAAATGGAGTCTATGGGAGACAACCTTCCCGTAATTCAGAGCTTTCTGGATGACAGGCTTCCAGATAACGGATCCCATACCTGTATATGGTTTCGTTTTTTGAACTACTAGTACTTGTAGTAAAACTGTACATTTTGTTGATTTCTCCCAACTTCATTAAACCTGTAACTTCTCATTCCAAAACAAAGTTGCCCATTTTCCCTTCTTTGACATAAAACTAATATATGATATTTAGGGGAATATTTATCAAAGGGTGAAAATATGGCAACATTTTTTTGTATTAATATGGTCCTAAAATCTATACACGTAGATAGAGGTCAGAGTTGAGTATTCCCTAATGGCAAATTGTGGTACCTTTGCTAAATATGCCCCGCTGTGTTTCAAGGTCTTTTGCACCAAAACTCGGGTTGAATAGAAAAACACCCACACCCTTTGTAGTTAACACCAGATTGTAACCTGCAAGCGACTCTGTATATTTAAATCCTTTAGTCTCTTCATGCGTGAGAAAGTGTTCACTGCACAAAGCAAAATTATGTTCATTATTTGGTGATAAATCGAATTCTGTTGGAACAGGGTGCCCAGGTGCAAACTCTGAAGTTATTCTCACTTATAAATAAATGTATTTAATCAACATTACAGTACAAGCTTTAATATTGCTGTGTTTATGGTTATCCTCTCTCACTTAAAGCAGACATTTAGGATAAATTAAAAAAACCTAATTTTGTAAGCAATTATGAGTATTATATGGCGTTGCTTTTACATGGTGCTAAAAATTAATATTATCTTAGCCCCTTTATTAGAGCTCCCTATAGATGTTCTCTGGTCCCTGTCTGTGTTTCAAATGAGGGGTGGGAATATCCTAAGGTCCCTGCCAGAAGCAGAGTAGGAGGGGGACAGCCAAATCTCCCTGCCAGTAGACTTCCAGCTTGTTGGGTCAGCAGCCATATACTTGGAGGCCTATTTATTAAAGGTAGAATTTTAGTGTTTTTTTGAGGTTTTTGAAACCACGACTAAACTCACTTTCTCTAAAACCATGAATGTCATGACATTTATTAAAAAACCCAATCTTAAAAAGCATGAACAGGAAAAGTCGCAGAAAAGTCGCAAAAACTGACTTTTTCGTATTGTTGCAGAAAAGCCTGTGCCAAAAATACCCGAAAAGCTTTAAAACCACATATTAAAGAAAGATTTTCCAGTTGTAAAAGAGACATCTACCATTGGCTTTTACATGATTTCGACAGGTTTTAGCTGGAGTATTTTTGGATTCAGAATTGTCACAATTCTTGCTTTTTTGAGCTTTTTTTCCCTGCAGGCTTCAAAAAGCCTGACCTGAAAAAGTCGTGGCTTAATTAATTTGCCCCATAAAAAAGTAAGTCCAAACAGTGTAGTGTGGATTCGCACTCCCTCCTTTCCAATGGATATAGATATGCCTGGTGCATGTGGGTGAAGGCTCGGCAACCTCCCAATGCAATAGTGTAGAAAAACCTCACGGCACTCAGGTCTGCGTGAAAATTTCAATTATTTATTGAAGCTGAGTGCAATGCAACGTTTCGGGGTAACCCCCTTTGTCAAGCATGAAAAAGTAAGTGGTTTTACCAACAAATTATAATGCAATTAATGATAATTTTACAATGCAAACATGCTTCTAAAATATACACAGGTATGGGATCTCTTTTCCATGTAGTACAGACATTTATGCAGTAACACAAATGAGCACCAATACTCTACATTGTGATGTGATACATGTTTTTGTGTTTGAACTTAAACTTTACCTCTTTTCTTTCAATTTTAGTTCCTTGGTTGGATACTGATTGCTGTAATTGCCTTTCTGCTCAATTGCTTGCATCATTGCTGTTCCCCTTTAAGCTACCATCAAGAGGCTTATTGGAAACATTACCGTTATGCTGAAAAAGATCTGTTCAATCGTACTGCTGAGCAGTGTCGGACTGGGGTGCCTGGGGCCCACCAGGAAACCTCATCTCAAGGGCCCACCCCAACGGGAAAAAATAGCACCCACAAATATCAAAATTAGCATTTTTATATAAAAAAAACTGGAATGGCCGTGACAATATTAAATTAAAATATTAGTTATAAATACAAAAGCATAACATAATTCTTGTTCCCTGTAACATGCTTTTTTTTTTATAAAGGATTGCAATTCAACTTCATTAATTTTTGCTTATTAAGCTTGTCAATTGGGCTAAATGTAGGTTAGTAATTTGAAAACTATACAAAATATAAAAAAGACCAGTTGAAACAATGCTAAGAATTGTCCATTCTATAACATAGTAAAAGTTATCTTAAATGTGTACTACCCCCTAAGAGGTTAAAAAAAAACCCACCATAGTAACACTGACACAAACTTTTATACACATTTTTATTTTTTATTTTATTTTAGTTAGACCAAAGTCAGTACACCTGCTGATGCAACTGGGAGTCACAATTGGAGGCTTCAGTGTAGCCAGTAATGTCCTCAAGTTAGTTAGGTTAGTTAGTTAGATGATGTGCTAAAATATGTGAATTACTACAACTAAGGAGCTCTGTTATTTTCACCCAAAACAAATGCTAAATTCTGTAACACAGTGAATAAGGTTTTGTGGGGGGGGGGGGGTTGGCTGAAACATTCATGAGATTCTCAGACTTTCTTATTGAGCAGAACTACCTAACTGCAATTAATGACTTGTTATTTAGCGATGAACCTGGGCTACTGGCCCACTCATTCAGTTATTTAAACATTTATCACTAGAGAATTCTAGGACTTTCTCTGCTGATGAATGTTTAAATAACTGAATGAGTGGGCCAGTATTTTGTAGAGACAGGGTTACTTAGCTTTCCCTTACCTGTCATGTGCCACTAGGTAACTCCACTCATACAGCTGCCCACCTAGCAGTAACTTTGCTATGAACTGCAATGTACAAATAGCTGGAATTCCTTCCCATTGCCTTGACTGCTGAGCATGTCTTGTTGCTCCAAGAGGACTGAAGTGTGAAGAAGAAAACGAAGCTGTTTGAGAGTGGGAGGCAAAGCAAGCTGTAAATCTGCCCGGTCCGGAGCTTTCCGTGGAAATCGCAAGGCTCGGGTAGCTACATAACCTCTGCCCCATCAGGTGTTGTATGGGAAGCAGAGGCATCCCTGGAGCTGGAGAGACTGTAGGTGAAAGGGCTGCCGCTGGGGAGAGGACCTGTAGCGGCTACTGATTTGCTTTAGAAGAGATTTTTCTCATGCTACATTTCTATCCGGTTCTCCTCGCTGCGGCTCCACTCAGCTGCACTATATTCAGAAGCCCACAGCACCCATTTTCTGCAGCTGCCAGCAACTGCTTAACTGATGCGAAAAACATCCTGAGGGCCTGATTCTGATTGTGCGAGCTGTCTGGCCCCTGCACCCAGACCGCACCTAATAGAACGGAGGAGGGACGTGGTTGGCTGCCTGCTGCCTGAAACGTAGAATTTACGTGCAGGCGCAGGGCGGACAGTCCCTAGCAGCAGAGCAGAGAAGGGCCTCAGCAGCTATGGGCAGAAGCGGAAGTAACTGAAGCGGGCAACAGGCGGCGGTGGGCCCACACTTACCAATCACTTACCGGTAACCATTGTGATTTCATTTTAGTGGGGCCCACACCGCCCACTGCCTGCATATGTGCCAAAATCGAATCATCTTTTTATGCAGTCAAATATTAACTAAACGAATGGCCTAGCTAGGGGCCCACCAAGGCTGGGGCCCACCGGGATTTTTCCCGGTACCCCGGCAGGCCAGTCCGACCCTGCTGCTGAGGTCCATGCGAAAGTCCTTGCTGCCAATAATGTTAAAGAGTTTTTTGGTTTTGTGGCTTTGGACAAAGATGAAAAGGAAGTAGTCAGCCAGTACCCAGTGGACGAGGCCCAGACAAGCCCTGAGTGGCAGGAGATCACTGGAGTGTACCTTTATCAGGAGAACAAGGGCTTCCCATTGTATAGTCGTCTCCAAAAATGGGCCAAAAAAGTCATAGGAAATGGTACGGATCCCGACGGTCGAGAAATGGCCCTGCTTGCTGTATGAGAAACTGAGACCAGGAGAATGAGGGGAGGGAGACCTGGGGATTGTTTCTGAATGTCATATCTTACATCATGTGTTAATGTATAAAGGGGCAGTAATGTGTCAGTAACTCTTAGAAATACCTCTACGGGACACCATCCATCCAGCTTTGAGCTTTATATCAGTGGTACCTCCCATGGATATCACTTCCTGGAAACTTTTGAAAGATTAAATATTCAAAAATATACTTGTGTCTCAGATTTTTCAAGTATGAATTGTAATTTGTCATTTTATATGTACAGCCCCCCCATGACAAAGAGCCTTCTTGTACCAATGTGTGTGTGTGTAAATATATATAATTAGATAATTAGTTGGTACAGTAAGTTTACAATACAAAATACAGCAATTTAGCTATTATTTTATTTAGAGTCCCAATAGTCTTAGAGGATAGAGTCCCAATAGTCAGTACATATTCAGAACCACACTCAGAATCACACAGAGGATACAAAGAGACGGCATTCCATCAAAGAACCTAATGATTATAGATGAATAGCGGATCTACTCTTTAATCACACTACACCAGAGATCTTTGTTTATGATCCACAGGTTTATTCCCATTAAAGGAGAACTAAACCCCTCGGCACAAATCCTGTCCATGGAGTTCACAGGCGCCATCTTCTCCCGTGCGTCTTCTTTCTGGATTGCCCAGCGTTTGGCGGCGCATGCGCAGTAGGAGCATTTGCCGGTTCAGCTCTACTGCGCATGTCCCGAAAGTCACAAAGTTTCCGAAAAAAGAAATCGGAAACCTTTTGTGACTTTCGGCGCATGCGCAGTAGAGCTGAATACTCCTACTGCGCATGCGCTGCCAAACGCTGGGCAATCCAGAAAGAAGACTGCACGGGAGAAGATGGCGCCTGTGAACTCCATGGACAGGACCTGCGCCGAGGGGTAAGTAGCAAGTTAGGGGCATTTGCCCGGGGGGGGAGGTAGGCCAGGGGCGAGGAGGGAGGGGGGACAACACAGGGGAGGGGGGAGGGTTTTAGCGCCGAAGGGGTTGACTACTCCTTTAAGTACCTCCTCCTCCTCCAAGGCTTTAGCAGGTACATGCACATGAAGTACCCTTCATCCTAGGGTGGTTAATATAGAGAACCAAAGGCTAGGATAAGAGACCTGTACCAGAGATAAGGTAGTTGGACACTCGGTGTGGGTCACCCCCATCTAATGGTTTAAAAATTTGTGGTAAGCCCAATTTTCCATGTGACACAATCCATACACTCATTTTTATTCCTTAGTAAAGGTTGGGCACCAGTGTTGGATGGGGGGGGGGGGGTTGGCCTGCAGCCTCAGGGGCTCCCAACAACATCACCTGGGACCCCCAACCGCAAACTCCTCTGTGTTGAGACCTCCTGCACCCCACACCTCCCAACACATTGATTGCATTTATTATGGGGTAAAAACACAGAAATATATGTTTACCCCCCCCCATTCTACTGAATCTAAAATGGGTACCCATGCCTTTCTGCTCCAAACTACTGAGTCGGAAGATTTTCCCCAAATTATAGCCAATTATATACCCCACATTTCGTACCATGCAAGCAAAAGAAATCCTAAATATGAATGCCAGGGGTCTACTGAACAACTTGATGCCTGATATGCACAAATAAACCAAACTATGTCGCACACAGAAACCCCCAAATGGATATATAGCAGACAAAATTCCATTGGCAAAATGAAGTAACAAAGAACAGAGCGAAATGTAATAAAATCACTAAAATCCAACAAAACCATAAAAAACAATGCTTTTTTTTCACACCTAGGGGCAGATTTACTAAGCTCGAGCGATGGTTCGAATTTCAAAAAGTTCAAATTTCAAAGTAAATTTTTGGGTACTTCGACCATCGAATAGGCTATATTCGACCATTTGACTTTGATTCGAATGATTTGAAGTAAAAATAGTTTGACTATTCGACCATTCTATAATCGAAGTACTGTCTCTTTAAAAAAACTTCGACTTCATAATTCGCCAAATTAAAGCAACCGAAGTGCAATGTTAGCCTATGGGGACCTTCCAGAGCACTTTTCTAAGTTTTTTTTGATCGAATAAAAATCCTTCGATCTATCGCTAAAAATCGTTCGAATCGTTCAATTCGAACGATTTAATCGTTTCTATTTGATGGATTGAATACGGTAAATATCCCTCTACTTCAATATTCGAAGTCGAGGGATTTCAATTTGAGGGTCGAATTTCGAAGTTTTTTTAACTTCGAAATTCGACCCTTAGTAAATCTGCCCCTAGTGTAATCAGCAGTCAGAATCACAGTTTGAATATTTTAGCATGGCCAAATAGGTTTTACGGACAGAAATAAGTGAGCAACACCTGCGCAAGCTGAAAATTAATTAAAATGGCTAAAAACGCACCGAAATCACTGAAATTGCAATATAATCACCGAAATAACATACAAAAGGTATTGTACGGTGCAATTAGTGAACACGCTATTTGCAATGGCAATAAAACTATTTTTTCAGCCAAAAAAGGAGAAAATGCGATAGAAAAAAAAAGAGACACAATAGTATGTGTGTACAATAGCCAAATTGCCTGTTGTGTGCGTTTGCAGGCGTGAGTGCTGTAAATGTATGTGACCCCCCTGATCCCCCAAAATTGTCTGTGTGTAAGTGTGAATGTAAGTGCAAATTAGTATAATAAGTGTGTGGGGGTGGCACTAACCTGGGGGGGCAACTGCAAATTGTCCAGGAGGCAGAGCTGGAACCGGAGGAGACGGTCTTCCATGCAGGATCCAGTGAGAGACTGGAATATGAATAGGAGAGGGTCTGAATAGAAAGATGAGTAATAAAAAGTAGCAATAACAATACATTTGACCCCCCCCATTTGAAAGCTGGAAAGAATCAGAAGATGAAGGTAAATAATTAAAATAAATAATGAAGACCAATTGAAAAGTTTCAATCAGCCATACAGTTATGCGATCCATTTTCCGGAAACCAGTTATCCAGAAAGCTTTAAAATACGGAAAGGCTGTCTCCCATAAGGGCAAATTCACTAAACGCCAAAGCGCCTAACGCTAGCGTGAATTTGCCAGCGTTGGGCATTTTCGTTAATTCGCCGATTCACTAACGGACGCTGGCGTAAATTCGCTAGTGTTACTTCACACCCTTACTCCTGGCGAATTTGCACAACGGACGTAACTACGCAAATTCACTAACGCACGCATTGTTCTGAATGCTACCTTTTACGACAGACTTCCTTCGCCACCTCAGACCAGGCGAAGTGCAATAGAGTAGATAGGGATTGCTTCAAAAAAAGTTTAAAAATTTTCTAAGTGCCAAAAAACGCTGGCGTTTTATCATTTTTTATGGGTGATGGGCTGAAAAAGATCGAAAAATTTTTTGGGGCTACCCTCCTTCCCCGTACATTTCTTAACTCATGGCAACTTAACTATACAGTGGGCACATGTGTAGGGCAAAATAAACATTTTATTTGCTGTTTTGAAGTTTTCCCAGGCTTGTGTAGTGCTGCTACATATACCTCCATTGTAACTTGAATTTGGCGCCGTATGCAAATTAACCATCGCTAGCGTAACTTCGCTTTGCTTGGCGAATTAACGCTAGCGCAACTTTGCAACCTTACGCTACCCCTGAGCGCAACTTCGGATTTTAGTGAATTTGCGTAGCGCTGGCGAAAATACGCCTGGCGAAGTGCGGCGAAGCGGACGCTGGCGCAATTACACATCTTAGTGAATGTCCCACATAGACTCCATGTTATCAAATTAATCCAATTTTTTTTAAATGATTTCCTCTTTCTCTGTAATAATAAAACAGTACCTTGTACGTGATCCAAACTAAGATATAATTAATCCTTATTGGAAGCAAAACCAGCCCATTGGGTTTATTAAATGTTTTCATGATTTTCTAGTAGACTTAAGGTATGAAGAGCCAAATTACGGAAAGATCTGTTTTGCGGAATACACCAGGTTACTATTATTATTACAGAGAAAAAGTGGATTATTTGGATAAAATGGAGTCTATGGGAGCCTTTTCGTAATTTGGAGCTTTCTGGATAATGGGTTTCCAGAGAATGGATTTCATACCTGTATATTCAATTCTAGTGACTTGGTGAAGTGAAATCCCTATAGTAAAAATGTACTCCCCAATCTCTCCTGTTTAGTTTATTAGCAGCTATATCTGGCTCATTATTTTGGGAGGAGATCAGGGCCTACCTTGGAGTACACAAGATATTAGGGTGGGCTTCACGCTCTACCAGAAATCTGAGCTGCTGGGTGTGTCTAGTTTATTTACATGAAGGAATATGTTAATATGTATCCATCCCATCTGCTTTAGTCTGAAACTGCCTTTCTGTCTTTTTTCTGGACTGTAATGGACATTTGTCTCTTACACTGAATATGTCAAATCTAGCAAGTATATTTCACCTTGCCTGACACCCATAGTGGCCTCACCTATATATATATATGTATATAAGCACTGAGGCCTCGCCTGCCAACCAGCATCTTTTACTCTCTTCCCCCAAATAACTTGAAAGGGGTTGTTCTGTTCACCATTAAATTAATGTTTAGTATGACGTAGAGAGCGATATTCTGAGACCTTTTTCTTCAGCAATTCTGAGACCTTCTTTCTAACTTGCAATTTCAGCAGTCTGGTTGCTAGGGCCTAGTTTGCCCTAGCAACGATGAATTGATTTGAATAAGAGACTGGAATATGTACAGTATAGGAGAGGGCCTGGATAAAACTACGAATAACAAAAAGTAGCAATAACAATAAATGTGTAGCCTTACAGAGCATTTGTTTTTAGATGGGGTCAGTGACCCCCGTTGAAAGCTGGAAAGAATCTGAAGAAGAAGGCAAATAATTAAAAAGCTATAAAAAAGAAAAAATCAAGGCCAATTGAAAAGTTACTTAGATTTACATATTCTAGAGAATACTAAAAGGTAACTCTACAGTGAACCACCTCTTTAATGAGGATGAACCTGGCATAATAACATTTTAGATGGCGAATGGTCGACGTAGAATCTTTAAAAAGACAGTACATGACAGTACATGATAAATTTCGATATTCGGATTTTTTAATTTTTTTCAAATTTGAATCGAATTTGGTCTATTCCCTAGTCGAAGTACACAAAAAATAGCTCGAAATTCACTTTTTTTTCATTCGAAAATTCACCTCGACCTTTGATAAATCTGTCCCTTAAGGTATGAAGATCCAAAATACAGGGAGATCTATTATTTGGAAAATGAATCCTTATTGGAAGCAAAACCAGCCCATTGGGTTTATTTAATGTGTAAATTATTTTTAAGTAGACAAGGTATTAAGATCCTAATTATGGAAAGATCTATTATCCAGAAAACCTCAAGTCCTGAGTATTCCGGATTAAAGGTCCCATACTTGTATATAAATTCCAAATTTACTTTACCTCCTATTTAGCCAAAAGTATATATAAAATACAACCCCTCCAATAACACAGCACTGTGGGCCTATGTATAGGATTCCACCATTTCTTAAAATTTTAAATAAAAATGTTCCGTTGCTATTCTCTGAAGACAGATGACATCACAATAAGGATAACACCTTTGTGAGTCATCTGCTCTGTTGCTATTGGCTGATGACCGATGACATCATAATAAGAATAACATCTTGTGCTGTGTAAGGCTCATTTCCATTAAGAGCTATTTTGGAGAGAGAGAGATTTGTTGTGTGGAGAGAGAGAGATTTGTTGTTTGGAGAGAGAGAGATTTGTTGTGTGGAGAGAGAGAGATTTGTTGTGTGGAGAGTGAGAGATTTGTTGTGTGGAGAGAGAGAGATTTGTTGTGTGGAGAGAGAGAGATTTGTTTTTGTTTTTTGGAGAGAGAGAGATTTGTTTTTGTTTTTTGGAGAGAGAGAGAGAGATTTGTTTTTTGGAAAGAGATATATATTTTTTTTGGAGAGAGATTTGTTTTTGGAGAGAGAGAGATTTGTTTTTCGGAGAGATTTCAGGTAAGTTTATGTACAATATTATATCCTATAGTATGACAAGCTACCGCTATATTTAGCCCTTATTCCATGGTTCAGTGTCTGAGTATTAGTATCAGAATTTTGTTTCAATTTGTAAGTAGCCATGGCACTCTATCACTATCACTTAGTGCTCCCTGCTAAATATATCATTATTATTGCACTTCAGCAGTGGATTTCATGAGAAATAAGGACTTTCATGTGTTACAATTGTGAACTATGAAAGAAAAAAGGCAATGCCCTGTCCTATTGCTCTGTATGCCAAGCAGGCTTTTTATAAGGACATCAGGCTTTACTGGAGGGAAAGGGAGTTATTCAGCCTGAGTTCTAGACAAACCTTTAATATAGATGTGCTTCTTATTAGAACAGATCCCTAGATTACAGTCTGTATAGAGATGTGCTGCCCTTCTTACAGTTACTACCGGCTAAACCAACTGCCTTTAGCAATGGGCCTGAGTGAGAGTGTCAGTTGATAGCAGCATGGATATAGACACTCACACACAAAACACAAAACAAACAAGTCAATAGACATGTACATTTATACCCGGGTGGGAACATAACCAATGAGGTTTAGGGGTGGGCA
Source organism: Xenopus laevis (assembly GCF_017654675.1). Classification (NCBI taxonomy): domain Eukaryota; kingdom Metazoa; phylum Chordata; class Amphibia; order Anura; family Pipidae; genus Xenopus; species Xenopus laevis. The sequence goes on along the minus strand of NC_054383.1, from coordinate 36,088,327 downwards.
TGTATTTAGCTGCACCAAACATAAAACATACAATTAACCTCCAGCTTCCTACCCATGATCATGTTCATTTTGGCTGCTCAGCATATAGAATTATTGTACATTAGTAATGTATGTAATCATTGCTTTTCTGCCCCATTAAAGTAGCAAATACCAGTATGTTTTTAAAGGGGAAGTTCACCTTTACCATAACCTTTAGTGGGGGTCATGGACCTCATCTAAAACAAATGCTCTGTAAGGCTACAAATGTATTGTTATTCCTCCTTTTTATTGCTCATCTTTCTATTCAGGGCATCTCCTATTCAAATTTCGGTCTCTTATTCAAATCAATGCATAGTTGCTAGGGTAATTTGGAACCTAGCAACCAGATTGCTGAAGAGAGCAACTGAATAAAAAGCAAAATAACCCAAACACCAATAACTAATAAAAAATTAAAACCAATTGCAAATGAACTCAGAATAGCAAGCTCAACATCATACTAAAAGCTGAACAACCCATTTAAGGCCTATGGCTCAAGATTTTCACCATCACTAACTGAGCTTCCTGAGGCAATATGTTTGCCATAAAACTCTGGGGGAGGCAATGACAGGGAATGAGGCATTTGAGCTATTTTCTGCCTGAGCACAACGGTGTCACATTGAGATCGAGTTTAGTAAAAGATCTTTAGTTGCAGAGGTTAAACTAGATATTACTGGGCCCCACATACATTATTTTTCAGGTCCCCAAACTGTTTTACTAGTTTTTATTGAAATTATATATGAATTAGGGACTCATGGGACCATTTACCTCCTGGGTTCCCTGCAGCCATGGAGTCTGCTTCCTCTGTAGTTGCGCCCCTGTTTAGTTGGGAGGTGCTGAACAGCCAATCCCAATGTTAAAACGGAGAACCACTTGATCCTCTATCCAAAAGTCTGGCAACTTGTGAAGCTCAAGATGTTGCACGACAGGCCATGCAAGCCTAAGACATGGGGTCTGAAGACAAAAGGACCCCAAAGACATGGCTGGGCATTCATCTAAAATATGCAATACTCCATGGTACATCTCACTTACTTTTGATTTTATTCCCACACCTTGTGTCTTAACACCTTCACCTTCTAGATTGTAAACTCTTTTGGCAGGGCCCCCACCTCTTGTATCAGTTATTGGTTGCTATGTATGTAATTCAATGTATGTTCAATATATAAACCTATTTATTGTACAGGTATAGGATCCATTATCCTGAAACCTGTTATCCAGAAAGATTCAAATTAAAGGAAGCTCACCTCCCATAGACTACATTTTAATCAAATAATTCCCTAATTTAAAAAATGATTTCCTTTTTCTCAGTACAGTATCCAGAAACTCATTATCCAGAAAGTTCCAAATTAAGGAAAGGCTATTTCCCATAGACTCCAAATATTTAAAAATGATTTCCTTTTTCTCTGTAATAAAAATGTAGCTTGTACTTGATCCCAACTGAGATATAATTAATCCTTATTGGAAGCAAAACCAGACTATTGGGTTTATTTAATGTGTACGTGATTTTCTAATAGACTTAAGTTGTGAAGATCCAAATTACAGAAAGATCTGTTATCCAAAAAACCTCAGGTCCCAAGCATTCTAGATAACAGGTCCCATACCTTTAATAATAAAACAGTAACTTGTACTTGATCCCAACGAACATACAATTAATCATTATTGGAGGCAAAACAAACCTACTGGGTTTATTTAATATTTACCCTTATGGGGAAGTTCCCGTGCATTCTGGATAACAGGTGCCATACCTGTACATAAATAAGATAATGGTGTAGTACAAGTATGAATTTAATAACTGTCAAATAAAAATTCTTTCTTTTATTTTTCTATGTTAGAAAGAGAATGGAGTATAATCTTGAGGAGGAGACTGTGGATTTTAAAGATTTAGGTAATGGACTTTATTAGTTACTTAAGGTATTTTTGGAATAATACAATGACATCATTAAAATGTCTTAGAAAAATTGGCTTCTCGAAGTAGGGATGCACCAAACCCAGCATCCAGTTTAGGGTTCAACCCTAGTTTGCAACATTTGGCTAACCTGTGTATTAGTATGCTCTTTATACAGAGAAGTATCTTTAAGTACAGTTTGAGGACTCTTCTTTTTAACTATAAGGCAGATAAGACTAACCGTATCTCTATTTCTCCTTGACAGACCAGGCCCCAGTGATGAGATCTTGGGGGTCTCTGATGGACCTTAGGGACATAGAGGAGGTAGAAGAACCATCAGAGGTGGAAGAGAGGGACAATGATACATTAGGTATAACTATATCTATATTTATATATACAAGTATGGGATCTCTTATCCCCCATAATTTAGATAAACATACTTTCATTCAACTAAAAAAATTTTTATTCAACTTTTCCTTAACAGATCAAGCCCCAGTGATGAGGTCTTGGGGGTCTCTGATGGACCTTCAGAATGGAGAGGAGGCAAAAGGAATAGAACCATCAGGTAGAAATCATAATATTATTTGCTGAAAAGTGCTTTGTATAGACTTGTATGGCTTCATATTCAAGATTTTTTCCTTTTTCTTTTGTGGCTGATATGCTGTTAGACCTAATGAAAGCTAACACTTCCTTCTCCTTTTTTTATCAGCAAAGGACTGGAGACCAAAAGTTGATGTCCCAAATTCGAAGGTGCAAGAAGAGGAGAATGATAAAAACTCAGGTATAATTATATCTATATTTATAGATACAATTATGGGATCTCTTAACCAGAGTTTTTCCCCAATAATTTAGATAAACATACTTTTATTCAACTAAAAATCTTTTATTCAACTTTTCCTTGACAGATCAAGCCCCATTGATAAAGTCTTGGAGGTCTCGGGATGGAGAGAAGGCAGAAAGAGAATCATCAGGTAGAAATCATAATATTATTTGCTGAAAAGAGCTTTGTATAGATTTGTATGGCTTCAGTTTCAATACTATTTTTGGCTCTGTGGCTGATATGGTGTCAGATCAAAGGAAAACCAACCCTTCCTTCTCTCTTTTTTTTATCAGCAAAGGACAAGAGACCAGAAATGGATCTCCTAGATTTAAAAGTGAAAGAGGAGGAGAATGATGAGAAAACAGGTATAATTATATCTACATTTATACATATACAGGTATAGGATCCGTTATCCAGAAAGATAAAAATTATTGAAAGTCCATCTCCCACAGACTCCATTTTTTCCAAATAATCCATATTTTTAACAATGATTTCATTTTACTCTGTAACAATAAATCTGTAGCTTGCACTTAATACAAACTGAGATATAATTAATCCTTATTGGAAGCAAAACCAGCCTATTGGGTTTATGTAATGTTCACATGATTTTCTAGTAGACTTTATATATGAAGTTCAGAATTACAGAAAGATCCGTTATCTGGAACACCCCAGGTCCGGAGCGTTCTGGATAAGGTCCCATACCTGTACAAGTATATATAAATGTTTTATACAATGGTATAGTTAGACATAAGGAGAACTTACCCTTTCTTTCACTTTTTCTTTTTTAGACCCAGCCTTAGTTAGGAGCTCGGGATCTGTTAAAGATCTGATTCAAGAAAAAGAGCAGGAAGTTGAGACAGGTATGAATCTTTATTAAAAATAAGAAAAAGCCAAACATAATTTAATGTATTGTGCTTTGCTCGTCTAATCCTTTAGCATACGATCCAGTTGATGAGGAAAGAGTTCTGTGGGTTCATTTGTACTTTTGGACTATTCAAATGCCATTTATTGAAATAGTTACATGTATTGGGGCCTATGCATATGGGGTTGTGTCAAAGGGGTAAATTTATCAAAGAGTGAAGTTCCGCCACCAGAGTGAAATTCCCCAGCTCTCCATTCATTTCTATGGGATATTGAAAGGCGTATTTATCAATGGGTGAAAGTGAAATTTCACCCTTTGATTAATACGCCTTTAAAAACCCGATAGAAATGAATGGGAAGTGGCGGAATTTCACTCTAGTGGTGGAACTTCACTATTAACTTCACTCTTTGATAAATATACCCCTAAGTTTTGCACCGCCCTGTCTGTAGTATAGGGTTTACATTTCCCCCCCTTGCCCATGGTTCTCTATATATACACTATTGATTCTGTATGTATTTATTGTATGATGGTAGTTTTTGTCATGTGTGTTCAGCTTCTAAACAGCATTGACTTTTTATACATTTCTACCTTCTAGATAACATCGATATGGAGAAAGTAGATGTCCTTCAAACAAAAAGCAGCACTGGTAAGCGTTGGCTATTAATACTTTCATAATTACTATTACTGGGAGGTGCCAAGTTGTTAAGTACTTCTGTGAATTTAGTCACCTACCTATTACCCCTGGCTGGCACATCAGCTTTAGTTAATGTTCACTAAGTGCTAGGCCACCATCTTCTTCTTCTTCCCAGGTGTCCCTGGTGTGACTTCTAGTAGGGACACTTGTGCACTTTAGTGATTTTAGAGTTCTGTACTGTTTATGCGCTTGCCCCAGCCAATGTGGGGCACTGGAAAACTCAAATGGAATGAGATTACAGTGCTTAGTGAATTCGAATACATAAATAACATTTATTCCCTTTTTTTCATTATCTCGTCATTTTCATATAACCTGTTCCTTGTTTTCAACTTTGTCCCTTAAAATCATCCCTTCAAGCCAACAATTAAACTGACTCTAGTGGGTCTGGGACATTAGGTGGAGAAAGGTCAGGAAGAAGTTTCCTCTCAAATCATTGGCCTTATATTCATATAAATGTATCTATATTCCCCCCCATATATAATAAAAGACACAAAGCTTGCACAAGTGCAGTAAACAACAGCATCCAAGGAGATGTTTTCTGGTAAACGTGTGACAAGTAAATTCAACCTGTTTATTGGTTGCTATAGGTGATAAGAACTAGAGTAATATTTGCTTCTAATATCTCATACTTATATCTCATAACCCTCTTTGTATTTTATGTGCTGAGCTTATAAAGGTTAAAGTATCTCTGTACATTTCTCCATTCTAGATTCCACTAAATCAGAAGACAAAGGGGCTGTTGAAAAGAAAACAATCAGTAAGATTTATTTTTTTCAAATGTAAATGTGGGTTTTGAAATTTTTAGTTTCACATCCCCTTTCCCTTATAACAAGAATATCAAGAATATCCAGAAGTGTCCAATTAGTCCTAATTATCCCATAATCTGCACTTTTACCAATTAAAAAAAACAGCAGATAGATACCCTAAATATCATCTTAAAGCGCCACCAGGCTGCCCTTCCATCAAGTGCTTTTGGCCCTATGTTTGTCATTAATTAATATTGGGCACATTTGCACCCTGGCATTAACCCATAGCAACCAATCCTTTTTCAACTGGCTGCTAGTGATCTGATTGGTTGTCCTGGGATCCTGGCCAGATAATCTGAATGAGGGTGAAAGAAATACAAATTACGTTGTGTTTATATAAAATAATATTTCTCTCGTTTATCATTATAATATGATCTTTATAATAAATATGTTTTCCCAGTCTTGCAGAACACCACTCGACTGTGGAAGCCCAAGTTGCGGCGCCCAACTTTTGTTTTTGGTAAGTGGAATTTCATTGATCTGTCTATAGGGACAATGTCAGTGTAGGCTTGTGGTACCCCAGTGAGCTGTAATGGGAATTGCATTCAAATTCACTGCCCATGTGCCTATACCATTGACACTATACCCTGTTAGATGCTTATCTTTACAACTATAATTCCAATTTTATCATTATCCTATGATTTTTATGAAAAATATTTCTTTTTATCCAGTCAAACAAAATGTCATGCCAACTTTGAAAGAAGGAGAGTTAGAGCCCCCAACTGCTGGTAAGTTATACCATTATTATACCCTTCCATGTACATAATGATATTTATATTATATGCCAAGTACATTGAGCTCATAAAATTAATTATATCTATATTTTCCTACTAGATACCACCAAAGCAGACAATGGGCCTGTCAATGTCACCCCAAGGTGGAAAAAAGATGAGTCACGTCGCCCAACTGCTAGTAAGTTATACCATTATTATACCCTTCCATGTACATATTGATATTTATATTGTATGCCAAGTGTACTGAGCTCTTTAAATTAATTATATCTATATTTTCCTACTAGATACCACCAAAGCAGACAATGGGCCTGTCAATATCACCCCAAGGTGGAAAAAAGATGAGTCACGTCGCCCAACTGCTAGTAAGTTATACCATTATTATACCCTGCCATGTACATATTGATATTTATATTGTATGCCAAGTGTATTGAGCTCTTTAAATTAATTATGTCTATATTTTCCTACTAGATACCACCAAAGCAGACTATGGGCCTGTGAACAGAAAAAGAAAAATGGGTAGGCTTTTCGTTAGTCTTTACATTTTTTACTATTTAGATTGTTTTAAGCTTGACTTTAAGGTCAGGGCCTTCTCTTGCCACGTAACAAAGTTGGGGATTAATAGATTTATACAAGTATCATTCTGTAGTTACAAGTATATCCAGTCCTGCAAAGAAGTGCCCTCCCCATATTTACCAGAGTGTTGAGGCCTGTGGCCATTCCGTTGAGGCAGAACACAGTGTGCAAATCGCAAAAAAGTGGCCGATTGTGGCATTTTTATTTGCACACTGCATTCTGTATAGTAAATGACATCATAGTTGTAAAATACATCATATTATAGAAGATATTCTGTTAACAATGACACTGACTGCTACATAGCACCACATTGATTGCTATTACTAAATATGAGGGTTCTGCGTTTGATCCCTAAAATCTTCTGCAGGTAGTCTGTATGTTATCATTTGTTTTTTGGGGTTTGCGCCCAAGCATGATTACACTCATGTAAATTAGCTTTTTATAATAGTGACCCTAGAGTGTGTGGCAGTTCAAGCTTTACTCTATTGCTCATCTTAGATAGGTCATTGTATTTCTCTAAATACACATATATATATATATTTTATCTTCTTTGTCTTCTAGACAACATCAATATAGAAGAAAGAGACGGCATGCCTAAAACAAAGGACGAAAGAGGCAAAAGGCCTAAAAATATGAATGAAAGAGGCGGCATGCCAAAGAAAATGGATGAAAGAGGCGAGATGGCTAAAAGGAGAAAAATAAGTAAGTTGTTGGCTGTTAATAATTCACAGTTCACTTTCTTTCAAGAATCTAAAAACATTTGAAAGCTTGACGTTTCAATATTATGGACGTTAATGCTCTATGACCCCGTCCTATACACATAACTGTTGGAACTGGTGGTATTGGGATTGGAATTGTTGACTTGCAGCGCTGTAATCCTTGTCTTGACTCTGACTATGTAACTACTGACTACTACTCTCTGTACAGGGATTATATGCTGTCCCTGTGTTTGCATGAGGTTCAAGCCAATAATACAGGGGGTAGATAAACTTGATAAAGCCCTAGAGAGGATATACTATTAATTGAGTAATGGGAATGTAAGCTCTGCAGGGTGAATGGAAAAACATGCTATATAATAATATATCCACAAAACCCCAGGTCCCAAGAATTCCCATGCCTGTACCAGTTGATACTATAATGTTCTTGGACACAACGTGCATAAATCAAGCTATATGCAGAAATAACATGTATTCACAATACATTACTATCTTGTGATTTTTAGCCTTTGAAGATTTCCCCCCAAAGTGGAAGAGAGAGAGGCAACATTCTTGGAACCATGGTGAGACATTTTACATTTTTTGTGTTTTAAGGGTTAATGTGAAGCAGAGGAAGTAGTTACCATGAATGTTCTATATGTAGGTCTGTGAAACTTAAATTAGTATGATATTAGGAACCCCTGATATCTTGAATTTTATATGTGGATAGCAGATATTTAGTGCAATCTAGAGGGCAGAAAATGTAGCCCCATGTTAATGATTGCATCTACTTTACACAATACCAGATTATATCTAACACAGTAGGGCAACACCCTTGTTTAGATCAATGGAATGGTTATAAACTTTATTCCCATTTTATCATTATTTGGGATTTTTACTGAAACTATAATTTCTTTCTTTCTCAGCCCTCGAAATCACACTGGCAGATGGAAGAAAGACAAGCAAGCATGCGTAAACAATGGTACAATGTTTTTGTCTATATCTATTTTAAAGGAATAGAACCCCAAAATGACAATTAAGATCCTCATTATTTTTTATAATACAGATCTGTTATCTGAAAACCTGTTACTTAGAAAGCTCCAAATTACAGGAAAGCCATCTCCCATAGACTCCATTTTATACAAATTTTTTAAAATGATTTCCTTTTTCTCTGTAATAATAAAACAGTAACTTGTACTTGATCCAAATGAAGATATAATTAATCCTTATTGGAAGCAAACCCAGCCTATTGGGTTTAATTAATGTTAATGTAATACATGATTTTCTAGTAGACTTAAGGTATGAAGGTCTAAATTATAGAAAGATCCATTATCTGGAACACCCTGGGGTCCCAAGCATTCTGGATAATAGGTCTCATACCTGTACGCAAATTTTAGTAAGTCGCATGACAAAATTTTTTAACAACATATTCATGCCTCTTCTGAATTATATGAAATAAAACAGACTAGTTATTAGAATGTGTATTATGCCCTAACTGTTATTTTTCATTTTAGGATTCTTTACTTGGAACAAGCCAACTTTTCAAGTCAGAATAGAAATGAGTAAGTGTCCTCTATGATATTCAAAGGCACCAAAGGGTTCTGTAATAATATATAGTATATTTATGTCAATATATCATATTACCATATTATATCATATTTTTGGAGAAGAGGAACATTATTCCTTATAATACATATGGGTTTGTGAACTGTTATGTGGAGGTATAAAGGGAGGGTGAAAAGAAGACAAGAAGTATGGGAGATGTGAAGCAACCATTTAGTTAATAAATATTATGCCTGAAGTTGTCTGTATTTACTATAAGCAATGTACTTTATGTTGCAGGGCCTGAAAGATGTTACCAGCAAAAATGGAGCCAGCCTAAGGCAGAACACGATTTCGTCCATATTAAGAATTCATTGATAAAAGTTGCAGGGCCTAAAAGATCTTACCTGCAAAAATGGAGCCGGCATAAGAGCAGAAGAAGTTTTCGTCCATATTATGAACGCATTGATAAAATGTTGCAGGGCCTGAAAGATCTTACCAGGAAAAATGTTGCCGGCCTAAGAGCAGAAGACGATTTCATCCATATTAAGAACGCATTAATAAAATGTTACAGGGCCTGAAAGATCTTAACAGCAAAAATGGAGCCGGCCTAAGAGCAGAAGACGATTTCGTCCATATTAAGAACGCATTAAAATGTTGCATGGCCTGAAAGATCTTAACAGCAAAAATGTTGCCGGCCTAAGAGCAGAAGAATTTTTCATCCATATTAAGAACGCATTGATAAAATGTTGCAGGGCCTGAAAGATCTTACCAGGAAAAATTGTTGCCGGCCTAAGAGCAGAAGAAGTTTTCATCCATATTAAGAAAGCATTGATAAAATGTTGCAGGGCCTGAAAGATCTTAACAGCAAAAATTTTGCCGGCCTAAGAGCAGAAGACGATTTCATCCACTTTAAAAACGCATTAATAAAATGTTGCAGGGCCTGAAAAATCTTATCATCAAAAATGGAGCCGGCCTAAGAGCAGAGGACGATTTTGTCCATTTTAAGAACCCATTAATAAAATGTTTTTGTTTATTGAAACTGTTCTTTTTAGTTGAGTAGTGGCTGTAGGTGTAAGAGACGGGAGTGTGACTGCAGAGGTAGTGGGAACTTTAGTGTGAAGTGTCAGTAGATCATTATTTCATTGATATAGGAGATATAAAACATCTTAGGGTCGGGAAGAAAATTCCTAAAAGTCATGAAGGAGAATAGGTTTGAAGTGACAGACAATGTTCATTAGGGCTCACTGACCATAGAGAAGAAGCTGTACTATACAGATAGAGTCAGCCTGGTTTGTGTGTCTGGCGCGCTGTAACTAAATGGGAAACACGCGCTATGTGCGCTATTATGCAGTTCCTCACGTTGCCTTGACGAACAAAAAAAATTTCATTCAACTGCATTACTGAAAATGAACACCAGGTGGCGCATGGTACACTTAGCCCTTAATAGGAAGAACTGACATGGCTTCGTATGCAGAAAAGTGGAATCACATAAATGTATTGATTTCGGTCTGGGAAACTTGGCGAAACATTCTCCAACTTCTGTTACTATTGTGTGCCACAGTCTGGATGATTTGCAAAATCGTTTTGTCACTTAGGTTGTGTTCAACTCTGAGATGGTTATGGAGTGCTAATTCCTACATTGCCTTACATTGTGCTCTGTAGCCTAATGGTTTAGGTATTGGTTTTTGAAACATTCCCTAAAATTTCAAATTCAATATTATATGCTATAAAACAGTCTTTAGTGTTTAATATTTATGTTTAATGACATATAATATTGAATTTGAAATTTTAGGGTATGTAAATCATTTTGCATAAAGTTAGCTATAGGTCTTGAAGTCATGACCCTGTTTCAAAAACCAATACCTAACCCATTAGGCTACAGATCCCATTTGTAAAGAACACAGGAATTAGCACTCCATAACCATAAGAATGTTATAGAATGGCCAATGGACAACTTTCAATTGGTCTTCATTATTTTGTTTATATTTTTTAATTATTTGCTTTCTTAGTCTGACTCTTTCCAGCTTTCAAATAGGGATCATTGACTCCATCTAAAACAAATGTTCTGTAAGGCTACAAGTGTATTGTTGTTGCTACTTTTTAACTCGTCTTTCTATTCAGGTCTCTCCTATTTATACAATAGTCTCATACTCAAATCAGTGCATGGTTGCTAGGGGAATAAGGACCCTCCACCCGCAACCAGATTGCCTGAAACTGCAAACTGGAGAGCTTCTGAATCAAAAAGCTAAATAACTTAAAACTGCAAAATAAAAAAATGAAAACCAATTGCAAATGTCTCAGACAATATCCTCTCTACATCATCACTGTTATCTCATAAGGTGAACAACCCTTTAATGGCATTTGGACAACATAGTCATGCGTATAAAACATTGTAGCTCGGGTCAAAATTGTTTTCTGCACAAAAATTATTTTGACGCCCATTTACATAAATGCTTTTGCAAATTTTCACTGTTTTGCATTTTTTACGCCGTTTTGTGAATTTTGCGGCAAAGCGAATCAAGACAGATTCGCCATACACTATTCTCTTACCCTTCCTACAACAAATGTCTAGGTGTGAACCTTTTACATATTAGGGCAGAGAACACACGCTCAGATTTGGGGAGATAATCGCCGCAGCGTCAAATCTCCTACTCTTGTGGTCAACTTAATCCCCCCGAACTGCTTTCCCTGGGCCTTCCCCATCGGCCTTTGTAAATCCTGCCCCAGTTGGGATAGCACCGGAGCACTTTGTTTTCCGTGGAAACTTTTGGCGACTCGAAAAACGAAGCGATCGCAAGTGCTGTGTGACAAATCTCCCCCCGATTCTGAGAGTCGTGTCTCTGCATTAAACCTTGTTGTTTCAATGCAAATGAGGCTGTCTTTGGAACAAGGTCAGTGCACTTAGACAATGCTATCCAACTGACCCCTGGTATGGCCCCATTAAAGTCGGCTGCTGTGTCGTACGTTGTGTAGCAATTTACATTGTGCTGTACTGAGATTACTGGCCCTGAATTTCCACCTCCGATCGGCTATAAGATCCCTGTTTTGTTCACACCTGTAAATCACAGCTTTGATCACACTGGAGACTCAGACTCTACATTCGTTCACCTCCTTCAACCACAGTACCGCAGAGAGAAGAGGAAATTGATTTAGGGTCAGGACACAAGGCAGATTGGGGGGGTTAGTCGTCGGACACGAACAAATCTCCTTTCTGGGTGGTGACGTAATCTCCCTGAACTGCCTCTGCTGCTCCCACCTGCTAGAATGAAAAACGCTGGGGGATAGGCATTCGGTATTGCTTTTCATTTCCGAAGTCGCCCAGAAGTTTCCTTGTGAGGCACTTCCCAATTTTAGCACAATGCGTAAACTACCCAGTAAACACATCCCCCACTGCTGTTCTTTATATCTACCGAGCCAGCTGTATCCCTTATGGAGCGGCTATCTCGTTACCTTCCCATATGTTCTGTTGAATGGCTGCTGGGGGGGGGATATCACTCCAACTTGCAGGTACAGCCAGTAAAGAGTGAACTGGAAGTTTATCAAGAGCACAAGTCACAGGCTTTAACTGCACTTTATGACGGGGACACCTGGGAGACATGTCTAAGCCCTATGTAAGATTTCAAAATTAAATATAAAAAAATCCATTTGCTCTTTTGAAAAAGGGATTCCATGCAAGAATTCTGCTGGAGCAAAGCACTATTAACTGTTGTGGTTATTTCCTGGGATAATACTGGGGCAAAATGAAAGTCATTACTGGGATTTGAGTTTAGGAATACTGTATATTTTATATTTAAGCAGTACAAATTAAGATTGCTTAGTTGTTTACATGCCAGTTGTGCACTAATTTTTACATTTTGCCCTATTAACTCATCCCCAGGAATACCTCATTTAAGGTGATTAAGGGTAACGGCCAAAAGAAGGAAGGATTGTTTGGAGACTGACTACTGCTGACTATGATGGTGAATCAATATGTCCCGGCATGGATTCAGGCAATATTTCCAATTTCACCAACCGCAAACTAAGTTGTAGAACTGCGGCAATAAAATTTGCCAGTGAAAAATCTGCTGCGCAAGAAAAAAATTTGACGCACGTCAAACTTGATGCATGTAAAAATATTTTTTTCATATAAATTGCATGTGAACTGTGCAGATGCGCCGAGAGTACTGGGGATTATGTGTACAGGAAATATGCATCCCAGTGTCGAACCTAAGGGGGTCCCCGCCCCTGCATGGGCCCCACCGTCAGGGCCAGAACCCTCTCTATATTAATTAGATTTGAGCGACGCCTGTGGCGTCACACTAGGGGGGCCCCGGACAGCAGTCCCTAGGTGGGCCCCGGGCCCCCCATCTGACTCCTGTTGCATTCTAAGTTGCTTCTAGATTCCAACTGGGCTGCCATGCTGCCCCTTAAATCTTGCGCCGTAGGCCCATGTTTCTTTGGGCCGCAACACAAATCCAGGCCTTGAAGGCAAGTAAGGCCGTTCTTTATTGCCCAACTGTCTTAGAAAACCCTGCCAGATACAAGGCAAGCATTTCTACAACACAATTCCTACAGTCTGAGGATCCTCTCCAATAGTCTTATGTTATGTGACAAGGCAGGATTGATGGGTCTAGGGTGGCAGCTTTAGGAGGAAAAACCCACAGGTCAAACTCTATATAAAGGCAGGGCCGTTTCCCTGCCATGAGCAATGGAATAACTAGTTATTACTGGGCCACAGCAAAGTTAATTTTAGGCCCCACATATCCAAAGGTTGCCCTGTTTTACCAGTATATTTGAATTGACCTCATGGGCCCCCTATACCTCTGGCCGCCCTGCAGGCCACAGGGTCCTGCTTCCTCTGTAGCTTACGCCCATGGGCCATGAGGCAAGGTGAGCAATCTGCCATAGATCTCAGCTGCCATAAAGCAGGAAGGACGCTGTTTATCAATAGGGATCAGATAGGATATGTGGCCGACCACTGGGACAGAATGTATCTGTATACACGATAGCTAGAATCTCAGTGCCATACAAGAAGGACAGGACTGCTGCTTAATAGGGATCAGGATAGGAAAAAATCGGGAAGGGAGACCAGAGACAGATGGAGATGTAAAAAAGTTGGAGACAGCCGAGAGAAACAGATGGAAAAAAATCGGAGAAAGCAGCCGAGAGACACTGATTGAATAAACTCGGGGAGGGAGACAGAGAGACTGATTTAAAATTGGGGAGGGAGAGGAGAAATCAAGATGGAGATGGAAAAATCAGAGAAAGCAGAGAAAGACAAAAGCAGATGGAAAATTGGGGGAGGGAGAGAACAGATGAAAAAAATGGAGAAAGCAGAGAGACACAGATGGAGACATTGGGAGGGTAGAGAGAGAGAGAGAGAGATGGAGATGGAAAAACAGAAGCAAGCAAGAGAGAGACGATGGATAAAACCGGAGAAAAGCAGAAAGAACGCAGATGTGAGAAATTGGGGGAGGGAGAGACAGACCAGATGAAAAAAATCGAGAAAAGAGAGAGAAGACACAGAATGAACAAAATCGGGGGAGGGAGACCCGATGGAAAAATCAGAAAGAGCCAGAGAGGTCATAGCTTAAGGGTTGGGGGGGGGGGTTAAATAAATTCAGGGAATATTGAACATGAAACAATCTTCACATTATCTGCTGAATCATTAAATTAGACCTAACTCAGAATGCTTGATCTTGAGTGTCAGGTAAAACAAGAGGCGGAGGGCACCTGATTGGGAAACATCCATGATGTATAGCATGAAGTAGTATCTAATAAAAATTTTATTATAATCTATATATCGCCTCTATCCTTCTCCAAGTCTTGAACCAAAGCTGAAGCGGAGACAACAGAGTTTATCACGAGAAATCCTTACATAAGCAACACAAACTGCCGAGAGCACAAGACTTCCCACTCTGTCCTTTAAGACCAAGTCAGCTGATTTCTACAACAGAAAACAAGCCGTCTACGGCCCAGGCCTGTTGCAGCTAACCTGCTGTTTGGCCTCACTCAGCGCTGACTGACAGTCATTGCATTGGCTGCAGCTGTAGGACAGAAACTTTAACCTGCGCTTGTTTCCCACGCCAAATTGGCGTTTTTTTAAGCGTGGTGGGGGGTTTTCCAAGCCAAACCCGCCAGATGGCTAGTTTTGGGCTAGTTTTAATAGGTGCCGCGCGTTGCGACTGTGGAAAAAACCCCCAATGCCCGCCCCAAATAGTAGCACGCATTGCTGCACGTGGACGTAGGCCGCCAGCCAGCCCAAGCCCAGGAATAGGAACACAACACGTTCTTAAAAGGGGCGGAGAGGAGGAAACGACTTGGGTTGGCAATCAGATTCAGAGCAGAGGGCTGGAACTTGAGAGGAGGGCGTGACGTCACGTCATGCCTAGCCGCGCCACGCCTCCGACATATACGATTTAGATGCCAGGGAGGAGGCAGGTATTGTGGATACTGCGAGTAAGTTAAATGGTGGCCTGACCCCTGATTTATGGGTCCTTCTCGTAGTGGATCACAGACCGTGTGCGCTAGGTGCGAAATAATAGTCCTCGGTGGACCACGTTCCGGTCTATCACTAGGTGAGTAGGCTATGCCTGACTCGATCTGCTTCGGAAGTCTGAGAGGGGGGTGGCCATGTCGGTACCGACAGAGAGGGGTTTTACCAGGGAGATGCGATCTGGCTGTGCCCAAACCCTTATTAAGTTGCAGCCTCATTCACACACTCACTGTAAAACATGCAAGGGGTGTCATTTTAAATGGCCCGCATCAATTCTAAAAATGATTGCAGGTGCAGCTCCCTGGAGAGGGAAGAGACTGCTGCTTGCTGTGCCGGCACGCCCCGCCCCCCGCTCGATTGGCTGGCCTGTGTGGAGACTGGGTGTGAGAGTGTGGACCGTCACTAGAGCTGTGCTGCCCAGCAGCCCCTTTCCCCTCGGCTTTTCCTCTGGCTTGGCTGAGTCAGACTGGCCTAGCCCTCTGGTGGAGACTTGGGGCTGGGGAGAACAGCGTTGGACGTCTCAGGAGACTCTGCAGAGAGAGACGCCTGCTGCCAGTGCTGCCCACATGATACGAGGTAAACGTCCAGTGAGAGTCAGTCTGTGCAGGAGACTTCTTCTGCGCTCACATCAGCACAACTTCCTCCAAATTCTGTCTTCCTCTCTCTGGCTGTAGAGTGAGGCTACAGAGGAGTGGAGGAGAAAGGGGGGAAGGTTCCAGTCCCAGGCAGAGTAGCTGGGACTACAATACACACACACTGCTGGGCAGGGTAAAGCATCTACATCTGCTTTGCGTAGGGGCATTGGCATCTAAGCATTTAATGGTTAGGGACAGTGTTATGTACCGTTCTGGGTGGCATCATGCAGGAACTTGTCAGGGGCTGATTTGTGTGGTAAATAATTATTAACTCCTCAAGTAAAGAGAAACTAATTGTCATTAAGAGTTGCCCTGTCCCACTTTTGGGGCCCTCCAATAGCACCCACAAAATTATCAAAATTTAGCATTTTTTATATTAAAAAACTGGAATGGCCGTGACAATATTAAATTAAAATTATTAGTTATAAATACAAAAGCATAACATAATTCTTGTCCCTGTAACATGCTTTTTTTTTTATAAAGGATTCAATTCAACTTCATTAATTTTTGCTTCATTTAAGCTTGTCCAATTGGGCTAAATGTAGGATTAGTAATTTGAAAACTATACAAAATATAAAAAAGACCCAGTTGAAACAATGCTAAGAAATTGTCCATTCTATACATAGTAAAGTTATCTTAAATGTGTACTACCCCTAAGAGGTTAAAAAAAAAACCCACCATAGTAACACTGACACAAACTTTTATACACATTTTTATTTTTTTATTTTATTTTAGTTAGACCAAAGTCAGTACACTTGCTGATGCAACTGGGAGTCACAATTGGAGGCTTCAGTGTAGCCAGTAATGTCCTCAAGTTAGTTAGGTAGTTAGTTAGATGATGTGCTAAAATTATGTGAATTACTACAACTAAGGAGCTCTGTTATTTTCACCCAAAACAAATGCTAAATTCTGTAACACAGTGAATAAGGTTTTGTTGGGGGGGGGGGTTGGCTGAAACCATTCATGAGATTCTCAGACTTTCTTATTGAGCAGAACTACCTAACTGCAATTAATGACTTGTTATTTAGCGATGAACCTGGGCTACTGGCCCACTCATTCAGTTATTTAACATTTATCACTAGAGAATTCTAGGACTTTCTCTGCTGAATGAATGTTTAAATAACTGAATGAGTGGGCCAGTATTGTAGAGACAGGGTTACTTAGCTTTCCCTTACCTGTCATGTGCCACTAGGGTAACTCCACTCATACAGCTGCCCACCTAGCAGTAACTTTGCTATGAACTGCAATGTACAAATAGCTGGAATTCCTTCCCATTGCCTTGACTGCTGAGCATGTCTTGTTGCTCAAGAGGACTGAAGTGTGAAGAAGAAAACGAAGCTGTTTTGAGAGTGGGAGGCAAAGCAAGCTGTAAATCTGCCCGGTCCGGAGCTTTTTCCGTGGAAATCGCAAGGCTCGGGTAGCTAACATAACCTCTGCCCCATCAGGTGTTGTATGGGAAGCAGAGGCATCCCTGGAGCTGGAGAGACTGTAGGTTGAAAGGGCTGCCGCTGGGAGAGGACTGTAGCGGCTACTGATTGCTTTAGAAGAGATTTTTCTCATGCTACATTTCTATCCGGTTCTCCTCGCTGCGGCTCCAACTCAGCTGCACTATATTCAGAAGCCCACAGCACCCATTTTCTGCAGCTGCCAGCAACTGCTTAACTGATGCGAAAAAACATCCTGAGGGCCTGATTCTGATTGTGCGAGCTGTCTGGCCCCTGCACCCAGACCGCACCATAGAACGGAGGAGGGACGTGGTTGGCTGCCTGCTGCCTGAAACGTAGAATTACGTGGCAGGCGCAGGGCGGACAGTCCCTAGCAGCAGAGCAGAGAAGGGCCTCAGCAGCTATGGGCAGAAGCGGAAGTAACTAGCGGGCAACAGGCGGCGGTGGGCCCACACTTACCAATCACTTACCGGTAACCATTGTGATTTCATTTTAGTGGGCCCACACCGCCCACTGCCTGCATATGTGCCAAATCGAATCATCTTTTTATGCAGTCAAATATTAACTAAACGAATGGCCTAGCTAGGGGCCCACCAAGGCTGGGGCCCACCGGGATTTTTCCCGGTAACCCCGGCAAGGCCAGTCCGACCCTGCTGCTGAGGTCCATGCGAAAGTCCTTGCTGCCAATAATGTTAAAGAGTTTTTTGGTTTTGTGGCTTTGGACAAAGATGAAAGGAAAGTAGTCAGCCAGTACCCAGTGGACGAGGCCCAGACAAGCCCTGAGTGGCAGGAGATCACTGGAGTGTACCTTTATCAGGAGAACAAGGGCTTCCCATTGTATAGTCGTCTCCAAAAATGGGCCAAAAAAGTCATAGGAAATGGTACGGATCCCGACGGTCGAGAAATGGCCCTGCTTGCTGTATGAGAAACTGAGACCAGGAGAATGAGGGGAGGGAGACCTGGGGATTGTTTCTGAATGTCATATCTTACATCATGTGTAAATGTATAAAGGGCAGTAATGTGTCAGTAACTCTTAGAAATACCTCTACGGGACACCATCCATCCAGCTTTGAGCTTTATATCAGTGGTACTCCCATGGATATCACTTCCTGGAAACTTTGAAAGATTAAATATTCAAAAATATACTTGTGTCTCAGATTTTTTCAAGTATGAATTGTAATTTGTCATTTTATATGTACAGCCCCCCCATGACAAAGAGCCTTCTTGTACCAATGTGTGTGTGTGTAATATATATAATTAGATAATTAGTTGGTACAGTAAGTTTACAATACAAAATACAGCAATTTAGCTATTATTTATTTAGAGTCCCAATAGTCTTAGAGGATAGAGTCCCAATAGTCAGTACATATTCAGAACCACACTCAGAATCACACAGAGGATACAAAGAGACGGCATCCATCAAAGAACCTAATGATTATAGATGAATAGCGGATCTACTCTTTATCACACTACACCAGAGATCTTTGTTTATGATCCACAGGTTTATTCCCATTAAAGGAGAACTAAACCCCTCGGCACAAATCCTGTCCATGGAGTTCACAGGCGCCATCTTCTCCCGTGCGTCTTCTTTCTGGATTGCCAGCGTTTGGCGGCGCATGCGCAGTAGGGAGCATTTGCCGGTTCAGCTCTACTGCGCATGTCCGAAAGTCACAAAGTTTCCGAAAAAAGAAATCGGAAACCTTTTTTGTGACTTTCGGCGCATGCGCAGTAGAGCTGAATACTCCTACTGCGCATGCGCTGCCAAACGCTGGGCAATCCAGAAAGAGACTGCACGGGAGAAGATGGCGCCTGTGAACTCCATGGACAGGACCTGCGCCGAGGGGTAAGTAGCAAGTTAGGGGCATTTGCCCGGGGGAGGAGGCCAGGGGCGAGGAGGGAGGGGGGACAACACAGGGGAGGGGGGAGGGTTTAGCGCCGAAGGGGTTGACTACTCCTTTAAGTACCTCCTCCTCCTCCAAGGCTTTAGCAGGTACATGCACATGAAGTACCCTTCATCCTAGGGTGGTTAATATAGAGAACCAAAGGCTAGGATAAGAGACCTGTACCAGAGATAAGGTAGTTGGACACTCGGTGTGGGTCACCCCCATCTAATGGTTTAAAAATTGTGGTAAGCCCAATTTTCCATGTGACACAATCCATACACTCATTTTTATTCCTTAGTAAAGGTTGGGCACCAGTGTTGGATGGGGGGGGGGGGTTGGCCTGCAGCCTCAGGGGCTCCCAACAACATCACCTGGGACCCCCAACCGCAAACTCCTCTGTGTTGAGACCTCCTGCACCCCACACCTCCCAACACATTGATTGCATTTATTATGGGGTAAAAACACAGAAATATATGTTTACCCCCCCCCATTCTACTGAATCTAAAATGGGTACCCATGCCTTTCTGCTCCAAACTACTGAGTCGGAGATTTCCCCAAATTATAGCCAATTATATACCCCACATTTCGTACCATGCAAGCAAAAGAAATCCTAAATATGAATGCCAGGGGTCTACTGAACAACTTGATGCCTGATATGCACAAATAAACCAACTATGTCGCACACAGAAACCCCCAAATGGATATATAGCAGACAAAATTCCATTGGCAAATGAAGTAACAAAGAACAGAGCGAAATGTAATAAAATCACTAAAATCCAACAAAACCATAAAAAACAATGCTTTTTTTTCACACCTAGGGGCAGATTTACTAAGCTCGAGCGATGGTTCGAATTTCAAAAAGTTCAAAATTTCAAAGTAAATTTTTGGGTACTTCGACCATCGAATAGGCTATATTCGACCATTTGACTTTGATTCGAATGATTTGAAGTAAAAATAGTTTGACTATTCGACCATTCTATAATCGAAGTACTGTCTCTTTAAAAAAACTTCGACTTCATAATTCGCCAAATTAAAGCAACCGAAGTGCAATGTTAGCCTATGGGGACCTTCCAGAGCACTTTTCTAAGTTTTTTTGATCGAATAAAAATCCTTCGATCTATCGCTAAAATCGTTCGAATCGTTCAATTCGAACGATTTAATCGTTTCTATTTGATGGATTGAATACGGTAAATATCCCTCTACTTCAATATTCGAAGTCGAGGGATTTCAATTTGAGGGTCGAATTTCGAAGTTTTTTTAACTTCGAAATTCGACCCTTAGTAAATCTGCCCCCTAGTGTAATCAGCAGTCAGAATCACAGTTTGAATATTTTAGCATGGCCAAATAGGTTTTACGGACAGAAATAAGTGAGCAACACCTGCGCAAGCTGAAAATTAATTAAAATGGCTAAAAACGCACCGAAATCACCGAAATTGCAATATAATCACCGAAATAACATACAAAAGGTATTGTACGGTGCAATTAGTGAACACGCTATTTGCAATGGCAATAAAACTATTTTTTCAGCCAAAAAAAGGAGAAATGCGATAGAAAAAAAAAGAGACACAATAGTATGTGTGTACAATAGCCAAATTGCCTGTTGTGTGCGTTTGCAGGCGTGAGTGCTGTAAATGTATGTGACCCCCCTGATCCCCCAAAATTGTCTGTGTGTAAGTGTGAATGTAAGTGCAAATTAGTATAATAAGTGTGTGGGGGTGGCACTAACCTGGGGGGGCAACTGCAAATTGTCCAGGAGGCAGAGCTGGAACCGGAGGAGACGGTCTTCCATGCAGGATCCAGTGAGAGACTGGAATATGAATAGGAGAGGGTCTGAATAGAAAGATGAGTAATAAAAAGTAGCAATAACAATACATTTGACCCCCCCCATTTGAAAGCTGGAAAGAATCAGAAGATGAAGGTAAATAATTAAAATAAATAATGAAGACCAATTGAAAAGTTTCAATCAGCCATACAGTTATGCGATCCATTTTCCGGAAACCAGTTATCCAGAAAGCTTTAAAATACGGAAAGGCTGTCTCCCATAAGGGCAAATTCACTAAACGCCAAAGCGCCTAACGCTAGCGTGAATTTGCCAGCGTTGGGCATTTTCGTTAATTCGCCGATTCACTAACGGACGCTGGCGTAAATTCGCTAGTGTTACTTCACACCCTTACTCCTGGCGAATTTGCGCAACGGACGTAACTACGCAAATTCACTAACGCACGCATTGTTCTGAACGCTACCTTTTACGCCAGACTTCCTTCGCCACCTCAGACCAGGCGAAGTGCAATAGAGTAGATAGGGATTGCTTCAAAAAAAGTTTAAAAATTTTCTAAGTGCCAAAAACGCTGGCGTTTTATCATTTTTTATGGGTGATGGGCTGAAAAAGATCGAAAAATTTTTTTGGGGCTACCCTCCTTCCCCGTACATTTCCTAACTCATGGCAACTTAACTATACAGTGGGCACATGTGTAGGGCAAAATAAACATTTTATTTGCTGTTTTGAAGTTTTCCCAGGCTTGTGTAGTGCTGCTACATATACCTCCATTGTAACTTGAATTTGGCGCCGTATGCAAATTAACCATCGCTAGCGTAACTTCGCTTTGCTTGGCGAATTAACGCTAGCGCAACTTTGCAACCTTACGCTACCCCTGAGCGCAACTTCGGATTTTAGTGAATTTGCGTAGCGCTGGCGAAAATACGCCTGGCGAAGTGCGGCGAAGCGGACGCTGGCGCAATTACACATCTTAGTGAATGTCCCACATAGACTCCATGTTATCAAATTAATCCAATTTTTTTTAAAATGATTTCCTCTTTCTCTGTAATAAATAAAACAGTACCTTGTACGTGATCCAAACTAAGATATAATTAATCCTTATTGGAAGCAAAAACCAGCCCATTGGGTTTATTAAATGTTTTCATGATTTTCTAGTAGACTTAAGGTATGAAGAGCCAAATTACGGAAAGATCTGTTTTGCGGAATACACCAGGTTACTATTATTATTACAGAGAAAAAGTGGATTATTTGGATAAAATGGAGTCTATGGGAGCCTTTTCGTAATTTGGAGCTTTCTGGATAATGGGTTTCCAGAGAATGGATTTCATACCTGTATATTCAATTCTAGTGACTTGGTGAAGTGAAATCCCTATAGTAAAAATGTACTCCCCAATCTCTCCTGTTTAGTTTATTAGCAGCTATATCTGGCTCATTATTTTGGGAGGAGATCAGGGCCTACCTTGGAGTACACAAGATATTAGGGTGGGCTTCACGCTCTACCAGAAATCTGAGCTGCTGGGTGTGTCTAGTTTATTTACATGAAGGAATATGTTAATATGTATCCATCCCATCTGCTTTAGTCTGAAACTGCCTTTCTGTCTTTTTCTGGACTGTAATGGACATTTGTCTCTTACACTGAATATGTCAAACCTAGCAAGTATATTTCACCTTGCCTGACACCCATAGTGGCCTCACCTATATATATATATGTATATAAGCACTGAGGCCTCGCCTGCCAACCAGCATCATTTACTCTCTTCCCCCAAATAACTTGAAAGGGGTTGTTCTGTTCACCATTAAATTAATGTTTAGTATGACGTAGAGAGCGATATTCTGAGACCTTTTTCTTCAGCAATTCTAGACCTTCTTTCTAACTTGCAATTTCAGCAGTCTGGTTGCTAGGGCCTAGTTTGCCCTAGCAACGATGAATTGATTTGAATAAGAGACTGGAATATGTACAGTATAGGAGAGGGCCTGGATAAAACTACGAATAACAAAAAGTAGCAATAACAATAAATGTGTAGCCTTACAGAGCATTTGTTTTTAGATGGGGTCAGTGACCCCCGTTGAAAGCTGGAAAGAATCTGAAGAAGAAGGCAAATAATTAAAAAGCTATAAAAAAGAAAAAATCAAGGCCAATTGAAAAGTTACTTAGATTTACATATTCTAGAGAATACTAAAAGGTAACTCTAAAGTGAACCACCTCTTTAATGAGGATGAACCTGGCATAATAACATTTTAGATGGCGAATGGTCGACGTAGAATCTTTAAAAAGACAGTACATGACAGTACATGATAAATTTCGATATTCGGATTTTTTAATTTTTTCAAATTTGAATCGAATTTGGTCTATTCCCTAGTCGAAGTACACAAAAAATAGCTCGAAATTCACATTTTTTTCATTCGAAAATTCACCTCGACCTTTGATAAATCTGTCCCTTAAGGTATGAAGATCCAAAATACAGGGAGATCTATTATTTGGAAAATGAATCCTTATTGGAAGCAAAACCAGCCCATTGGGTTTATTTAATGTGTAAATTATTTTTAAGTAGACAAGGTATTAAGATCCTAATTATGGAAAGATCTATTATCCAGAAAACCTCAAGTCCTGAGTATTCTGGATTAAAGGTCCCATACTTGTATATAAATTCCAAATTTACTTTACCTCCTATTTAGCCAAAAGTATATATAAAATACAACCCCTCCAATAACACAGCACTGTGGGCCTATGTATAGGATTCCACCATTTCTTAAAATTTTAAATAAAAATGTTCCGTTGCTATTCTCTGAAGACAGATGACATCACAATAAGGATAACACCTTTGTGAGTCATCTGCTCTGTTGCTATTGGCTGATGACCGATGACATCATAATAAGAATAACATCTTGTGCTGTGTAAGGCT
Source organism: Xenopus laevis (assembly GCF_017654675.1). Taxonomy (NCBI): domain Eukaryota; kingdom Metazoa; phylum Chordata; class Amphibia; order Anura; family Pipidae; genus Xenopus; species Xenopus laevis. The sequence goes on along the minus strand of NC_054383.1, from coordinate 36,064,580 downwards.
CATTTCCATTAAGAGCTATTTTGGAGAAGAGAGAGATTTGTTGTGTGGAGAGAGAGAGATTTGTTGTTTGGAGAGAGAGAGATTTGTTGTGTGGAGAGAGAGAGATTTGTTGTGTGGAGAGAGAGAGATTTGTTGTGTGGAGAGAGAGAGATTGTTGTGTGGAGAGAGAGAGATTTGTTTTTGTTTTTTGGAGAGAGAGAGATTTGTTTTGTTTTTTGGAGAGAGAGAGAGAGATTTGTTTTTTGGAAAGAGATATATATTTTTTTTTGGAGAGAGATTTGTTTTTGGAGAGAGAGAGATTTGTTTTTCGGAGAGATTTCAGGTAAGTTTATGTACAATATTATATCCTATAGTATGACAAGGTACCGCTATATTTAGCCCTTATTCCATGGTTCAGTGTCTGAGTATTAGTATCAGAATTTTGTTTCAATTTGTAAGTAGCCATGGCACGCTATCACTATCACTTAGTGCTCCCTGCTAGATATATCATTATTATTGCACTTCAGCAGTGGATTTCATGAGAAATAAGGACTTTCATGTGTTACAATTGTGAACTATGAAAGAAAAAAGGCAATGCCCTGTCCTATTGCTCTGTATGCCAAGCAGGCTTTTTATAAGGACATCAGGCTTTACTGGAGGGAAAGGGAGTTATTCAGCCTGAGTTCTAGACAAACCTTTAATATAGATGTGCTTCTTATTAGAACAGATCCCTAGATACAGTCTGTATAGAGATGTGCTGCCCTTCTTACAGTTACTACCGGCTAAACCAACTGCCTTTAGCAATGGGCCTGAGTGAGAGTGTCAGTTGATAGCAGCATGGGATATAGGACACTCACACACAAAACACAAAACAAACAAGTCAATAGACATGTACATTTATACCCGGGTGGGAACATAACCAATGAGGTTTAGGGGTGGGCATGTATTTAGCTGCACCAAACATAAAACATACAATTTAACCTCCAGCTTCCTACCCATGATCATGTTTCATTTTGGCTGCTCAGCATATAGAATTATTGTACATTAGTAATGTATGTAATCATTGCTTTTTCTGCCCCATTAAAGTAGCAAATACCAGTATGTTTTTAAAGGGGAAGTTCACCTTTACCATAACCTTTAGTGGGGGTCATGGACCTCATCTAAAACAAATGCTCTGTAAGGCTACAAATGTATTGTTATTCCTCCTTTTTATTGCTCATCTTTCTATTCAGGGCATCTCCTATTCAAATTTCGGTCTCTTATTCAAATCAATGCATAGTTGCTAGGGTAATTTGGAACCTAGCAACCAGATTGCTGAAGAGAGCAACTGAATAAAAGCAAAATAACCCAAACACCAATAACTAATAAAAATTAAAACCAATTGCAAATGAACTCAGAATAGCAAGCTCAACATCATACTAAAAGCTGAACAACCCATTTAAGGCCTATGGCTCAAGATTTTCACCATCACTAACTGAGCTTCCTGAGGCAATATGTTTGCCATAAAACTCTGGGGGAGGCAATGACAGGGGAATGAGGCATTTGAGCTATTTTCTGCCCTGAGCACAACGGTGTCACATTGAGATCGAGTTTAGTAAAAGATCTTTAGTTGCAGAGGTTAAACTAGATATTACTGGGCCCCACATTACATTATTTTTCAGGTCCCCAAACTGTTTTACTAGTTTTTATTGAAATTATATATGAATTAGGGACTCATGGGACCATTTACCTCCTGGGTTCCCTGCAGCCATGGAGTCTGCTTCCTCTGTAGTTGCGCCCCTGTTTAGTTGGGAGGTGCTGAACAGCCAATCCCAATGTTAAAACGGGAGAACCACTTGATCCTCTATCCAAAAGTCTGGCAACTTGTGAAGCTCAAGATGTTGCACGGACAGGCCATGCAAGCCTAAGACATGGGGTCTGAAGACAAAAGGACCCCAAAGACATGGCTGGGCATTCATCTAAAATATGCAATACTCCATGGTACATCTCACTTACTTTTGATTTTATTCCCACACCTTGTGTCTTAACACCTTCACCTTCTAGATTGTAAACTCTTTTGGCAGGGCCCCCACCTCTTGTATCAGTTATTGGTTGCTATGTATGTAATTCAATGTATGTTCAATATATAAACCTATTTATTGTACAGGATATAGGATCCATTATCCTGAAACCTGTTATCCAGAAAGATTCAAATTAAAGGAAGCTCACCTCCCATAGACTACATTTTAATCAAATAATTCCCTAATTTAAAAAATGATTTCCTTTTTCTCAGTACAGTATCCAGAAACTCATTATCCAGAAAGTTTCCAAATTAAGGAAAGGCTATTTCCCATTAGACTCCAAATATTTTAAAAATGATTTCCTTTTTCTCTGTAATAAAAATGTAGCTTGTACTTGATCCCAACTGAGATATAATTAATCCTTATTGGAAGCAAAACCAGACTATTGGGTTTATTTAATGTGTACGTGATTTTCTTAATAGACTTAAGTTGTGAAGATCCAAATTACAGAAAGATCTGTTATCCAAAAAACCTCAGGTCCCAAGCATTCTAGATAACAGGTCCCATACCTTTAATAATAAAACAGTAACTTGTACTTGATCCCAACGAACATACAATTAATCATTATTGGAGGCAAAACAAACCTACTGGGTTTATTTAATATTTACCCTTATGGGGAAGTTCCCGTGATTCTGGATAACAGGTGCCATACCTGTACATAAATTAAGATAATGGTGTAGTACAAGTATGAATTTAATAACTGTCAAATAAAAATTCTTTCTTTTATTTTTCTATGTTAGAAAGAGAATGGAGTATAATCTTGAGGAGGAGACTGTGGATTTTAAAGATTTAGTAATGGACTTTATTAGTTACTTAAGGTATTTTTGGAATAATACAATGACATCATTAAAATGTCTTAGAAAAATTGGCTTCTCGAAGTAGGGATGCACCAAACCCAGCATCCAGTTTAGGGTTTCAACCCTAGTTTGCAACATTTGGCTAACCTGTGTATTAGTATGCTCTTTATTACAGAGAAGTATCTTTAAGTACAGTTGAGGACTCTTCTTTTTAACTATAAGGCAGATAAGACTAACCGTATCTCTATTCTCCTTGACAGACCAGGCCCCAGTGATGAGATCTTGGGGGTCTCTGATGACTTAGGGACATAGAGGAGGTAGAAGAACCATCAGAGGTTGGAAGAGAGGGACAATAGATACATTAGTATAACTATATCTATATTTATATATACAAGTATGGGATCTCTTATCCCCCATAATTTAGATAAACATACTTTCATTCAACTAAAAAAATTTTATTCAACTTTTCCTTAACAGATCAAGCCCCAGTGATGAGGTTTGGGGTCTCTGATGGACCTTCAGAATGGAGAGGAGGCAAAAGGAATAGAACCATCAGTAGAAATCATAATATTATTTGCTGAAAAGTGCTTTGTATAGACTTGTATGGCTTCATATTCAAGATTTTTTCCTTTTCTTTTGTGGCTGATATGCTGTTAGACCTAATGAAAGCTAACACTTCCTTCTCCTTTTTTATCAGCAAAGGACTGGAGACCAAAAGTTGATGTCCCAAATTCGAAGGTGCAAGAAGAGGGAGAATGATAAAAACTCAGGTATAATTATATCTATATTTATAGATACAATTATGGGATCTCTTAACCAGAGTTTTTCCCCAATAATTTAGATAAACATACTTTTATTCAACTAAAAATCTTTTATTCAACTTTTCCTTGACAGATCAAGGCCCCATTGATAAAGTCTTGGAGGTCTCGGGATGGAGAGAAGGCAGAAAGAGAATCATCAGGTAGAAATCATAATATTATTTGCTGAAAAGAGCTTTGTATAGATTTGTATGGCTTCAGTTTCAATACTATTTTTGGCTCTGTGGCTGATATGGTGTCAGATCAAAGGAAAACCAACCCTTCCTTCTCTCTTTTTTTTATCAGCAAAGGACAAGAGACCAGAAATGGATCTCCTAGATTTAAAAGTGAAAGAGGAGGAGAATGATGAGAAAACAGGTATAATTATATCTACATTTATACATATACAGGTATAGGATCCGTTATCCAGAAAGATAAAAATTATTGAAAGTCCATCTCCCACAGACTCCATTTTTTCCAAATAATCCATATTTTTAACAATGATTTCATTTTACTCTGTAACAATAAATCTGTAGCTTGCACTTAATACAAACTGAGATATAATTAATCCTTATTGGAAGCAAAACCAGCCTATTGGGTTTATGTAATGTTCACATGATTTTCTAGTAGACTTTATATATGAAGTTCAGAATTACAGAAAGATCCGTTATCTGGAACACCCCAGGTCCGGAGCGTTCTGGATAAGGTCCCATACCTGTACAAGTATATATAAATGTTTTATACAATGGTATAGTTAGACATAAGGAGAACTTACCCTTTCTTTCACTTTTTCTTTTTTAGACCCAGCCTTAGTTAGGAGCTCGGGATCTGTTAAAGATCTGATTCAAGAAAAAGAGCAGGAAGTTGAGACAGGTATGAATCTTTATTAAAAATAAGAAAAAGCCAAACATAATTTAATGTATTGTGCTTTGCTCGTCTAATCCTTTAGCATACGATCCAGTTGATGAGGAAAGAGTTCTGTGGGTTCATTTGTACTTTTGGACTATTCAAATGCCATTTATTGAAATAGTTACATGTATTGGGGCCTATGCATATGGGGTTGTGTCAAAGGGGTAAATTTATCAAAGAGTGAAGTTCCGCCACCAGAGTGAAATTCCCCAGCTCTCCATTCATTTCTATGGGATATTGAAAGGCGTATTTATCAATGGGTGAAAGTGAAATTTCACCCTTTGATTAATACGCCTTTAAAAACCCGATAGAAATGAATGGGAAGTGGCGGAATTTCACTCTAGTGGTGGAACTTCACTATTAACTTCACTCTTTGATAAATATACCCCTAAGTTTTGCACCGCCCTGTCTGTAGTATAGGGTTTACATTTCCCCCCTTGCCCATGGTTCTCTATATATACACTATTGATTCTGTATGTATTTATTGTATGATGGTAGTTTTTGTCATGTGTGTTCAGCTTCTAAACAGCATTGACTTTTTATACATTTCTACCTTCTAGATAACATCGATATGGAGAAAGTAGATGTCCTTCAAACAAAAAGCAGCACTGGTAAGCGTTGGCTATTAATACTTTCATAATTACTATTACTGGGAGGTGCCAAGTTGTTAAGTACTTCTGTGAATTTAGTCACCTACCTATTACCCCTGGCTGGCACATCAGCTTTAGTTAATGTTCACTAAGTGCTAGGCCACCATCTTCTTCTTCTTCCCAGGTGTCCCTGGTGTGACTTCTAGTAGGGACACTTGTGCACTTTAGTGATTTTAGAGTTCTGTACTGTTTATGCGCTTGCCCCAGCCAATGTGGGGCACTGGAAAACTCAAATGGAATGAGATTACAGTGCTTAGTGAATTCGAATACATAAATAACATTTATTCCCTTTTTTCATTATCTCGTCATTTCATATAACCTGTTCCTTGTTTTCAACTTTGTCCCTTAAAATCATCCCTTCAAGCCAACAATTAAACTGACTCTAGTGGGTCTGGGACATTAGGTGGAGAAAGGTCAGGAAGAAGTTTCCTCTCAAATCATTGGCCTTATATTCATATAAATGTATCTATATTCCCCCCCATATATAATAAAAGACACAAAGCTTGCACAAGTGCAGTAAACAACAGCATCCAAGGAGATGTTTTCTGGTAAACGTGTGACAAGTAAATTCAACCTGTTTATTGGTTGCTATAGGTGATAAGAACTAGAGTAATATTTGCTTCTAATATCTCATACTTATATCTCATAACCCTCTTTGTATTTTATGTGCTGAGCTTATAAAGGTTAAAGTATCTCTGTACATTTCTCCATTCTAGATTCCACTAAATCAGAAGACAAAGGGGCTGTTGAAAAGAAAACAATCAGTAAGATTTATTTTTTTCAAATGTAAATGTGGGTTTTGAAATTTTTAGTTTCACATCCCCTTTCCCTTATAACAAGAATATCAAGAATATCCAGAAGTGTCCAATTAGTCCTAATTATCCCATAATCTGCACTTTTACCAATTAAAAAAAACAGCAGATAGATACCCTAAATATCATCTTAAAGCGCCACCAGGCTGCCCTTCCATCAAGTGCTTTTGGCCCTATGTTTGTCATTAATTAATATTGGGCACATTTGCACCCTGGCATTAACCCATAGCAACCAATCCTTTTTCAACTGGCTGCTAGTGATCTGATTGGTTGTCCTGGGATCCTGGCCAGATAATCTGAATGAGGGTGAAAGAAATACAAATTACGTTGTGTTTATATAAAATAATATTTCTCTCGTTTATCATTATAATATGATCTTTATAATAAATATGTTTTCCCAGTCTTGCAGAACACCACTCGACTGTGGAAGCCCAAGTTGCGGCGCCCAACTTTTGTTTTTGGTAAGTGGAATTTCATTGATCTGTCTATAGGGACAATGTCAGTGTAGGCTTGTGGTACCCCAGTGAGCTGTAATGGGAATTGCATTCAAATTCACTGCCCATGTGCCTATACCATTGACACTATACCCTGTTAGATGCTTATCTTTACAACTATAATTCCAATTTTATCATTATCCTATGATTTTTATGAAAAATATTTCTTTTTATCCAGTCAAACAAAATGTCATGCCAACTTTGAAAGAAGGAGAGTTAGAGCCCCCAACTGCTGGTAAGTTATACCATTATTATACCCTTCCATGTACATAATGATATTTATATTATATGCCAAGTACATTGAGCTCATAAAATTAATTATATCTATATTTTCCTACTAGATACCACCAAAGCAGACAATGGGCCTGTCAATGTCACCCCAAGGTGGAAAAAAGATGAGTCACGTCGCCCAACTGCTAGTAAGTTATACCATTATTATACCCTTCCATGTACATATTGATATTTATATTGTATGCCAAGTGTACTGAGCTCTTTAAATTAATTATATCTATATTTTCCTACTAGATACCACCAAAGCAGACAATGGGCCTGTCAATATCACCCCAAGGTGGAAAAAAGATGAGTCACGTCGCCCAACTGCTAGTAAGTTATACCATTATTATACCCTGCCATGTACATATTGATATTTATATTGTATGCCAAGTGTATTGAGCTCTTTAAATTAATTATGTCTATATTTTCCTACTAGATACCACCAAAGCAGACTATGGGCCTGTGAACAGAAAAAGAAAAATGGGTAGGCTTTTCGTTAGTCTTTACATTTTTACTATTTAGATTGTTTTAAGCTTGACTTTAAGGTCAGGGCCTTCTCTTGCCACGTAACAAAGTTGGGGATTAATAGATTTATACAAGTATCATTCTGTAGTTACAAGTATATCCAGTCCTGCAAAGAAGTGCCCTCCCCATATTTACCAGAGTGTTGAGGCCTGTGGCCATTCCGTTGAGGCAGAACACAGTGTGCAAATCGCAAAAAAGTGGCCGATTGTGGCATTTTTATTTGCACACTGCATTCTGTATAGTAAATGACATCATAGTTGTAAAATACATCATATTATAGAAGATATTCTGTTAACAATGACACTGACTGCTACATAGCACCACATTGATTGCTATTACTAAATATGAGGGTTCTGCGTTTGATCCCTAAAATCTTCTGCAGGTAGTCTGTATGTTATCATTTGTTTTTTGGGGTTTTGCGCCCAAGCATGATTACACTCATGTAAATTAGCTTTTTATAATAGTGACCCTAGAGTGTGTGGCAGTTCAAGCTTTACTCTATTGCTCATCTTAGATAGGTCATTGTATTTCTCTAAATACACATATATATATATATTTTTATCTTCTTTGTCTTCTAGACAACATCAATATAGAAGAAAGAGACGGCATGCCTAAAACAAAGGACGAAAGAGGCAAAAGGCCTAAAAATATGAATGAAAGAGGCGGCATGCCAAAGAAAATGGATGAAAGAGGCGAGATGGCTAAAAGGAGAAAAATAAGTAAGTTGTTGGCTGTTAATAATTCACAGTTCACTTTCTTTCAAGAATCTAAAAACATTTGAAAGCTTGACGTTTCAATATTATGGACGTTAATGCTCTATGACCCCGTCCTATACACATAACTGTTGGAACTGGTGGTATTGGGATTGGAATTGTTGACTTGCAGCGCTGTAATCCTTGTCTTGACTCTGACTATGTAACTACTGACTACTACTCTCTGTACAGGGATTATATGCTGTCCCTGTGTTTGCATGAGGTTCAAGCCAATAATACAGGGGGTAGATAAACTTGATAAAGCCCTAGAGAGGATATACTATTAATTGAGTAATGGGAATGTAAGCTCTGCAGGGTGAATGGAAAAACATGCTATATAATAATATATCCACAAAACCCCAGGTCCCAAGAATTCCCATGCCTGTACCAGTTGATACTATAATGTTCTTGGACACAACGTGCATAAATCAAGCTATATGCAGAAATAACATGTATTCACAATACATTACTATCTTGTGATTTTTAGCCTTTGAAGATTTCCCCCCAAAGTGGAAGAGAGAGAGGCAACATTCTTGGAACCATGGTGAGACATTTTACATTTTTTGTGTTTTAAGGGTTAATGTGAAGCAGAGGAAGTAGTTACCATGAATGTTCTATATGTAGGTCTGTGAAACTTAAATTAGTATGATATTAGGAACCCCTGATATCTTGAATTTTATATGTGGATAGCAGATATTTAGTGCAATCTAGAGGGCAGAAAATGTAGCCCCATGTTAATGATTGCATCTACTTTACACAATACCAGATTATATCTAACACAGTAGGGCAACACCCTTGTTTAGATCAATGGAATGGTTATAAACTTTATTCCCATTTTATCATTATTTTGGGATTTTTACTGAAACTATAATTTCTTTCTTTCTCAGCCCCTCGAAATCACACTGGCAGATGGAAGAAAGACAAGCAAGCATGCGTAAACAATGGTACAATGTTTTTGTCTATATCTATTTTAAAGGAATAGAACCCCAAAATGACAATTAAGATCCTCATTATTTTTTATAATACAGATCTGTTATCTGAAAACCTGTTACTTAGAAAGCTCCAAATTACAGGAAAGCCATCTCCCATAGACTCCATTTTATACAAATTTTTTAAAATGATTTCCTTTTTCTCTGTAATAATAAAACAGTAACTTGTACTTGATCCAAATGAAGATATAATTAATCCTTATTGGAAGCAAACCCAGCCTATTGGGTTTAATTAATGTTAATGTAATACATGATTTTCTAGTAGACTTAAGGTATGAAGGTCTAAATTATAGAAAGATCCATTATCTGGAACACCCTGGGTCCCAAGCATTCTGGATAATAGGTCTCATACCTGTACGCAAATTTTAGTAAGTCGCATGACAAAATTTTTTAACAACATATTCATGCCTCTTCTGAATTATATGAAAATAAAACAGACTAGTTATTAGAATGTGTATTATGCCCTAACTGTTATTTTTCATTTTAGGATTCTTTACTTGGAACAAGCCAACTTTTCAAGTCAGAATAGAAATGAGTAAGTGTCCTCTATGATATTCAAAGGCACCAAAGGGTTCTGTAATAATATATAGTATATTTATGTCAATATATCATATTACCATATTATATCATATTTTTGGAGAAGAGGAACATTATTCCTTATAATACATATGGGTTTGTGAACTGTTATGTGGAGGTATAAAGGGAGGGTGAAAAGAAGACAAGAAGTATGGGGAGATGTGAAGCAACCATTTAGTTAATAAATATTATGCCTGAAGTTGTCTGTATTTACTATAAGCAATGTACTTTATGTTGCAGGGCCTGAAAGATGTTACCAGCAAAAATGGAGCCAGCCTAAGGGCAGAACACGATTTCGTCCATATTAAGAATTCATTGATAAAAAGTTGCAGGGCCTAAAAGATCTTACCTGCAAAAATGGAGCCGGCATAAGAGCAGAAGAAGTTTTCGTCCATATTATGAACGCATTGATAAAATGTTGCAGGGCCTGAAAGATCTTACCAGGAAAAATGTTGCCGGCCTAAGAGCAGAAGACGATTTCATCCATATTAAGAACGCATTAATAAAATGTTACAGGGCCTGAAAGATCTTAACAGCAAAAATGGAGCCGGCCTAAGAGCAGAAGACGATTTCGTCCATATTAAGAACGCATTAAAATGTTGCATGGCCTGAAAGATCTTAACAGCAAAAATGTTGCCGGCCTAAGAGCAGAAGAATTTTTCATCCATATTAAGAACGCATTGATAAAATGTTGCAGGGCCTGAAAGATCTTACCAGGAAAAATTGTTGCCGGCCTAAGAGCAGAAGAAGTTTTCATCCATATTAAGAAAGCATTGATAAAATGTTGCAGGGCCTGAAAGATCTTAACAGCAAAAATTTTGCCGGCCTAAGAGCAGAAGACGATTTCATCCACTTAAAAACGCATTAATAAAATGTTGCAGGGCCTGAAAAATCTTATCATCAAAAATGGAGCCGGCCTAAGAGCAGAGGACGATTTTGTCCATTTTAAGAACCCATTAATAAAATGTTTTTGTTTATTGAAACTGTTCTTTTTAGTTGAGTAGTGGCTGTAGGTGTAAGAGACGGGAGTGTGACTGCAGAGGTAGTGGGAACTTTAGTGTGAATGTCAGTAGATCATTATTTCATTGATATAGGAGATATAAACATCTTAGGGTCGGGAAGAAAATTCCTAAAAGTCATGAAGGAGAATAGGTTTGAAGTGACAGACAATGTTCATTAGGGCTCACTGACCATAGAGAAGAAGCTGTACTATACAGATAGAGTCAGCCTGGTTTGTGTGTCTGGCGCGCTGTAACTAAATGGGAAACACGCGCTATGTGCGCTATATGCAGTTCCTCACGTTGCCTTGACGAACAAAAAAAATTTCATTCAACTGCATTACTGAAAATGAACACCAGGTGGCGCATGGTACACTTAGCCCTTAATAGGAAGAACTTGACATTGGCTTCGTATGCAGAAAAGTGAATCACATAAATGTATTGATTTCGGTCTGGGAAACTTGGCGAAACATTCCTCCAACTTCTGTTACTATTGTGTGCCACAGTCTGGATGATTTGCAAAATCGTTTTGTCACTTAGGTTGTGTTCAACTCTGAGATGGTTATGGAGTGCTAATTCCTACATTGCCTTACATTGTGCTCTGTAGCCTAATGGTTTAGGTATTGGTTTTTGAAACATTCCCTAAAATTTCAAATTCAATATTATATGCTATAAAACAGTCTTTAGTGTTTAATATTTATGTTTAATGACATATAATATTGAATTTGAAATTTTAGGGTATGTAAATCATTTTGCATAAAGTTAGCTATAGGTCTTGAAGTCATGACCCTGTTTCAAAAACCAATACCTAACCCATTAGGCTACAGATCCCATTTGTAAAGAACACAGGAATTAGCACTCCATAACCATAAGAATGTTATAGAATGGCCAATGGACAACTTTTCAATTGGTCTTCATTATTTTGTTTATATTTTTTTAATTATTTGCTTTCTTAGTCTGACTCTTTCCAGCTTTCAAATAGGGATCATTGACTCCATCTAAAAACAAATGTTCTGTAAGGCTACAAGTGTATTGTTGTTGCTACTTTTTAACTCGTCTTTCTATTCAGGTCTCTCCTATTTATACAATAGTCTCATACTCAAATCAGTGCATGGTTGCTAGGGGAATAAGGACCCTAGCAACCAGATTGCTGAAACTGCAAACTGGAGAGCTTCTGAATAAAAAGCTAAATAACTCTAAAACTGCAAATAATAAAAAATGAAAACCAATTGCAAATTGTCTCAGAATATCACTCTCTACATCATACTAACTGTTATCTCAAAGGTGAACAACCCCTTTAATGCATTTGGACAACATAGTCATGCGTATAAAAATTGTAGCTCGGGTCAAAATTGTTCTGCATCAAAATTATTTTGACGCCCATTTACATCAAATGCTTTTGGCAAATTTTTCACTGTTTTGCATTTTTTACGCCGTTTTGTGAATTTTGCGGCAAAGCGAATCAAGACAGATTCGCCCATCACTATTCTCTACCCTTTCCTACAACAAATGTCCTAGGTGTGAACCTTTTTACATTATTAGGGCAGAGACACACGCTCAGATTTGGGGAGATTAATCGCCCAGCGTCAAATCTCCTCTTCTTTGGTCAACTAATCTCCCCGAACTGCTTTCCCCTGCCTTCCCGTCGGCTTTGTAAATTGCCAGTGGGATAGCACTCGGAGCACTTTGTTTTCCGTGGAAACTTTTGGCGACTTCGAAAAACGAAGCGATCCAAGTGCTGTGTGACTAAATCTCCCCCCGATTCTGAGAGTGTGTCTCTGCCATTAAACCCTTGTTGTTTCAAATGCAAATGAGCTGTCTTTGGCAACCAAGGTCAGATGCACTTAGAACAATGCTATCCAACTGACCCCTGGTATGGCCCCCATTAAAGTCTGGCTGCTGTGTCTGTACGTTGTGTAGAATTTACATTGTGCTGGTACTGAGATTAACTGGCCCCTGAATTGTTCCACCTCAGATTCAGGCTATAAATCCCTGTTTTGTTCACACCTGTAAATCACAGCTTTGATCACACTGAGACTCAGACTCTACATTGTTCACCTCTTCATACCACAGTACCGCAGAGAGAAGAGGCAAATGGATTTAGGGTCAGGACACACAGGCAGATTTGGGGGGGTTAGTCGTCCGGCGACAAATCTCCTCTTCTTTGGTGGTGACTAATCTCCCTGAACTGCCTTCTGCTGCCTTCCACCTGCTAGAATGAAAAACGCCTGGGGGAAGGCATTCGGATTGCTTCATTTTCCGAAGTCGCCCGAAGTTTCCTTGTGAGGCACTTTCCCAATTTAGCACATGGTAAACTACAGTACACATCCCCCACTGCTGTTCTTATATCTACCGGGCAGCTGTTATCTTATGGAGCTGCTATCTCGTTACCTTCCCATTGTTCTGTTGAATGGCTGCTGGGGGGGGGATATCACTCCAACTTGCAGTACAGCAGTAAAGAGTGACTGAAGTTTATCAGAGCACAAGTCACATGACTGGGGACACCTGGGAGACATGTCTAGCCCTATGTAAGATTTCAAAATTAAATATAAAAAAATCCATTTGCTCTTTTGAAAAAGGGATTCCAGTGCAGAATTCTGCTGGAGCAGCACTATTAACTGTTGTGTTATTCCTGGGATGAATTACTGGGGCAAAATGAAGTCATTACTGGGATTTGAGTTTAGGATATCTGTATATTTTATATTTAAGCAGTAACAATGAGCATTGCTTAGTTGTTTACATGCCAGTGGTGCAACTATTTTTTACTTTGCCCTATTAACTCATCCCAGGAATACACATTTAAGGTGATTAAGGTACGGCCAAAAGAAGGAAGGATTGTTTGGAGACTGACTACTGCTGACTAGTGATGGGTGAATAAATATGTCAGGCATGGATTCAAGGCAAATTTCCAAGTTTCACCAACCGCAAACTAATTTGTGAAACTGCGGCAAAAATTTGCCAGTGAAAAATCTGCTGCGACAAAAAAAATTTGACGCACGTCAAACTTGATGCATGTCAAAATATTTTTCAATAAATTGCATGTGACTGTGCAGATGCGCCGGAGTACTGGGGATTATGTGTACAGGAATATGCATCCCCAGTGTCGGAACCAGGGGGGTCCCGACCCTCATGGGCCCCCGTCAGGGCCAGAACCCCTCTCTATATAATTAGATTTGAGCGAGCCTGTGCGTCACACTAGGGGGGCCCCTGGACAGCAGTCCTGGTGGGCCCCGGGCCCCCCAGTCTGACCCTGTGCATCCCTAGTGCTTCTTAGATTCCAACTGGGCTGCATGCTGCCCCTTAAATCTTGCTGCCGTAGGCCCATGTCTTTGTGGCCGCACCACAAATCCAGGCCTGAAGGCAAGTAAGGCCGTTGCTTTATGCCCAATGTCTTAGAAACCCTGCCAGATACAAGGCCAAAGCATTCTACACACCAAATTCTACATCTGAGGATCTCTCCAATAGTCTTATGTTATGTGACAAGGCAGGATTGAGGGTCTAGGGTGGCAGCTTTAGGAGGAAAACCACAGGGCAACTCTATATAAAGGCAGGGCCGTTCCTGCCATGAGCAATGGCATAACTAGTTATTACTGGGCCCCACAGCAAATTAATTTTAGGGCCCCCAACATATCCAAAGGTTGCCCTGTTTTACCAGTATATGTTGAGATTGACCTCATGGGGCCCCCTATACCTCTGGGCCCCCCTGCAGCCACAGGGTCTGCTTCCTCTGTAGTTACGCCCATGGCCATGAGGCAAGGTGAGCATCTGCCATAATCTCAGCTGCCATAAAGCAGGACAGGACTGCTGCTTACAATAGGGATCAGATAGGATCTGTGCAGCCACTGGGACAGAATGTTCTGTTATACAGATAGCTAGAATCTCAGCTGCCATAAAGCAGGACAGGACTGCTGCTTACAATAGGGATCAGATAGGAAAAATCGGGGAAGGGAGACAGAGACAGATGGAGATGTAAAAAGTTGGAGAAAGCAGAGAGAAACACAGATGGAAAAAATCGGAGAAAGCAGAGAGAGACACTGATGAAAAAAATCGGGGGAGGGAGACAGAGAGACTGATTTAAAAATTGGGGAGGGAGAGAGAAATCAAGATGGAGATGGAAAAATCAGAGAAAGCAGAGAGAGACACAGATGGAAAATTGGGGGAGGGAGAGACAGATGAAAAAAATCGGAGAAAGCAGAGAGACACAGATGGAGAAATTGGGGGAGGGAGAGAGAGAGAGAGAGAGATGGAGATGGAAAAATCAGAGCAAGCAGAGAGAGAGACAGATGGAAAAACCGGAGAAAGCAGAAAGAGACGCAGATGGAGAAATTGGGGGAGGGAGAGACAGACAGATGAAAAAAATCGGAGAAAGCAGAGAGAGACACAGATGAAAAAATCGGGGGAGGGAGACCGATGGAAAAATCAGAAAGAGCAGAGAGAGAGTCATAGCTAAGGGTTGGGGGGGGGGTTAAATAATTCAGGGATATTGAACATGAAACCTGCTGATCATTAAATAACCTCAACTCCCAGAATGCTTGATCCTTGAGTGTCAGGTAAACAAGAGCTGGAGGGCACCTGATTGAACATCCATGATGTATGGCATGAAGATAGTATCTAATAAAATATTTTATTATAATCTATATATTCTCTCTATATTCTCCAAGTCTTGAAACCAAAGCTGGAAGCGGAGACAACAGAGTTTATCAAGAGAAATCTTACATAAAGCAACACAAACTCCTGAGAGCACAAGACTTCCCACATCCTGTCCCTTTAAACCAAGTCAGCTGATTTCTACAAGAAAACAAGCCGTCTACGCCCAGGGACCTGGTGCAGCCTAACCTGCTGTTTTGGCCTCACTCACGCTGACTGACAGTCATTGCATTGGCTGCAGCTGTAGGACAGAAACTTTAACCTGCGTGGTTTCCCGCCAAATTGGGCGTTTTTTTAAGCGTGGTGGCGGTTTTTCCAAGTCCAAACCCGCCAATGGCTAGTTTTGGGCTAGTTTTAATAGGTGCCGCGGGTTTGGACTTGGAAAAACCGCCCAATGCCCGGCCCCAAATAGTAGCACGCACTGCTGCACGTGACGCCGCCAGCCAGCCAGCAGCCGCAGGAATAGGATACACATACACGTTCTTAAAAGGGGCGGAGAGGAGGAGACTTGGGTTGGGAATCAGATTCAGAGCAGAGGGCTGGAACTTGAGAGGAGGGCGTGACGTCACGTCATGCTAGCCGCGCCACGCCTCCGACATATACGATTTAGATGCCAGGGATGGAGGGCAGGTATTGTGGATACTGCGAGTAAGTTAAATGGTGCCTGACCCCTGATTTATGGGTCCTTCTCGTAGTGATCACAGACCGTGTGCGCTAGGGCGAAATAATAGTCCCTCGGGGTGGACACGTTCCGGTCTATCACTAAGGTGAGGTAGGCTATGCCCCTCACTCTGATCTGCTTCGGAGTCTGAGAGGGGGGTGGCCATGTCGGTACCGACAGAGAGGGGTTACCAGGGAGATGCGAGTCTGGCTGTGCCCAAACCCTTATTAAGTGCAGCTCATTCACACACTCACTGTACCAGCAGGGGTGTCATTTTAAATTGGCCCGCATCAAATTCCTAAAAATTGATTGCAGTGCAGCTCCCTGGAGAGGAAGAGACTGCTGCTGCTGTGCCGGCACGCCCCGCCCCCCGCTTCGATTGGCTGGCCTGTGTGGAGACTGGGTGTGTGAGAGTGTGGACGTCACTAGAGCTGTGCTGCCCAGCACGCCCCTTTCCCCTCGGCTTTACTCTGGCTGGCTGGAGTCAGACTGTGCCTGCCCTCTGTGGAGACTGGGGCTGGGGAGACAGCGTGTGGACGTCTCAGGAGACTCTGAGAGAGAGACTGCCTGCTGCAGTTTGCTGCCCCACCATGACTACGAGGTAAACGTCAGTGAGAGTCAGTCTGTGCAGGAGACTTCTTCTGCGCTCACACAGCACACTCCTCCACAAGTTCTGTCTTCTCTCTCTGGCTGTTAGAGTGAGCTACAGAGGAGTGGAGGAGAAAGGGGGGAAGGTTGCCAGTCCCAGGCAAGTAGCCTGGACATACATATACACACACACTGCTGGGAGTGGTAAAGCATCTACCATCTGCTTTGCGTTAGGGGCATTGGCATCTGAGCATTATGGTTAGGGACAGTGTTATGTACTCGTTCTGGTGCACATGCAGGAAGCTTGTCAGGGCTGATTTGTGTGGTAAATAATTATTATCCCCTCAAGTATAAGATGAAACTATTGTACATTAGAGTTGCCCTGTCCATTTTGGGGCCTCCCATTCTTTTGTGCCCCCAGATAATGGAACAATTAGAATGGTCGGCCCCCACACATTTTCACCTCACCAAATGTGGCCCTCGTTGCAAAAAGTTTGGACACCCCTGCACTGTACGGACAGTCATCTCTTTATTACTTATTAATGCAGCCCAGTGACAAGCTCCTCCTCCGGCTGCTGCGGGCCAATGAGATGCAAAGTAAAAGGGGCGGGACGCAAGTCTCTAGTGCTGCAGGGTTGCCGGGTTGGCAGGTTTACCGCCAAATTGGGCTATTTTTAAAATGTAGTGGCTGGTTTTAAAAGGTTTTAAAAGTCCAAACCCGCCAATGGCTAGTTTTGGGCTAGTTTTGATAGGTGCTGCGGGTTTGGACTTTCAAAACCTGCCCAATTTTGCAGAGACTAGACTACAGAAATGAGAGAGACTGCTGCTCTGCTGCCTTAAGCTGGCCATAGACGCAAATATCCGATCGTACGAATCAATGTACGATCGGACTTTCCCATCTCCCGACCCTCCACTAAGCATTCAGATCAAAGTCTTTACCATTCCGATCAAATAAGAACAGATCACCCAATGTAATTGTACGATACTTATGTCTGACAACACTAGTGACAGTCTCCCACTGAAAATCGTACGATCGGCAATACACGCAGAGATATTATCGGCAGCCGATATCTAACCTGTCCGATCGACCAAACGACCGATCTCCGACGGACGAAAAATGTCGGGACTCTCCACACATGGTCCGAAAATCGTACGAATCCACAATTCGTACGATCGGATCTTTGCGTCTATGGCCAGCTTTACAGCACGCCCCCTCCCCGAGGCATACCTGGCTGGACTGTGTGGAACAGAACAGGAGGTCGCATTACATAGATGCCTGAAATTCCGCTCAGTGTAGGCTAGTGGAGTCTGTAAGTAATACTAGCACCTTTCTCTGGCTACACTAACTGCTCCTGCCGCCTCTTGTGTTGCACTGCCTCACGTCTCTTTAGTACGTGCTTGGGAAGCAGCTCTCTGCATTGTGCTAGGCTGCTCTTCATGGCACAGCTGGAAAGGTTTAGGTTGTGGTATTAGTAAAAAAGCACAGAAATTCTGTTAATGGGATAGGGGGAAATATAGCAGCCTTCTCTTTATTCTGTCACATTATTCTTACCAGCCAGCGCAGTGAAATGTAACCGTTAAGTTCACATTTGTATTGGCTTTCATGAAGTGGAATAACTAGGCGTAATAACTATAACTTTAAGGACCTCTGTAACTCCTGGCAGACATTGAAATGCATTTTATCATTTCTCTCTCCCCTCCTAGCAAATTCAGGACCGACTCCATCCATTGTTGTTTCCCTGATAGATATTAAATGTATGTTATGCTTTAAACTTTCCACCTCTGTTATAATATATCAAATTGACTGCTCTTTGCCATCATCAGGGTTGCCAGATTAGCGGGTTCATGGCCGAATTGGGCTATTTTTTAAAGCTAATTGGCAGGTTTGAAAAGTCCATACCCGCCAAGGTACGGATTTGGGCAGTTTTGGAATTTGCTGCGGGTTTGGACTTTTAAAACCGGCCAATTTTTTAATGCAAATTAAGGTGACATCACAGTTCGAGTGATGCCGGCTCCCATTTGTCAGTGCTGGATTAATTATTGCTGCTGGAGAAATTTGCTTGACTAAGAAACCCCACTAACACAACTACCTCCCAGAAGCCCTGCTGTGGTTTCAACTGCCAGTCTCTGTGAATGTGTTACCTGTATAAGGTACGGGAAATGGAATTGGCAGTGTATGAATTGGGCTACTTTTAAAGTGGCTTTTGGCTACTTTTTGGCTAGTTTTTTATAGTCTTTGGCTGGTTTTGAAATATAAACCTGGCAACCCTGCTGTATCCGTGCAAAGGCCTCATACTACTGGGGACATTGTTTTATTACAGTCCATTGTCTCCTTGACTGGAGAAGAACAAGAGAAAGCTTCTGTTTATAATAAAAAGGCCTTGTCTCACTTGGTGTCCCCTGTCGCAAGCGAATTGTAATCAGAAACCAACCCCGCGCTGTCGAAACCCAACTTGTTTATGAAAAGAGGCCACAGTTTACGCAGCCTCTCTCAACATGGCTGTCAGATTCCGACGCACTTATAACCAATCATCGGCGACTTCCAATGCCGGCAGCAGCCTATCAGCTATAGGCTCTTTGTGAACTTTTAAAAGAAAAGGCCAATGACTGCTCCCGGTAGGCGTGGCCTGGTCGTTCTCCCTTCAAGATAGGTGGGCTTGTTGGAGCTTGCCTGTGTGCCTGGTACAGGAGCCGTGTTCCTGTCGGAGAGGCACAAGGGAAGGGACTGGGTGCTGAGAGGAGGAAGGGAACACAGCGGCAAGATGACTCTTTTGCTGTCACAGGTCGTTCCCAGCAGCGCCTCTGGCAGCGTAGAGTCCCCGGTGAGTAAAGGAAACAATAAGAGTGAGATATGGTGGGCAGGTGGCTGTCACATTCCTGTACAGTAGCAGTGGGCAACCCCTTGTGAACCTTGTTGTGCTACAGCTGCAACTCTGAGTGCCCTTTCCCAATAGTGGATGTAGGAAGTTGTAGTTTTTCCAAAGACAAGTCTGTCCTACTCTGCAGTCACTTCATCCTGTTTTCCTTTTGCCTTTTTTTCTGTTTTTTATTAAAGTTGACATGAAGTGATAGTTACCAGTATAGAGGGCAAGGGGGCACTTACCTTTGTGTGGCCATGTGACTTGAGCAAATACAATGGTGCTGGTTACTTGCTAGCTGACTGACTTCTAAGTATGTATTATTATTGAAATACAAATATATATTTGCGTTTTATTGCTGTGCTGATCATTATTGTTCAGCCGGATGCTTTCCACTTGTTTTACAATGTGCCTCCCTTTAACTCTTTCTATTAAGCACTTTCTGTAAGTTACAATCTTAACATGTATAACTTGTTATTCAAGAAGGGCAAAACAAGCGATTGGCATCTGTGCCCTGAGGGTTATTTTCCTTTTTTAAGAAATTTTATTTTTCATAATGCTTTTTCTCTTTAGCATTTGTAGGGCAAGGCCAGACGTGGCGTTTTTGCGGCGTTTTTAAAAAAGCACGTCAGTACGTCTATTGACACCTTCAGCTCTAAAGAAGTATGCGGAAACAGCGCGTGCCAGTGTGTGTCTATTGCTAACACCTTCAGCACACAGGCAGCAGTATAGACAAGTGGCAGATCATTTCACTAATGTGCCTTAATATTACTGCTATGGGATTCCTGATCTCACTGTGCTGGGGGGCCTCATTATTATTAATTTCATGATGGAGGCTGAGGGTCGGTGTAAATTTGAAAACGGCCTGCACTTTGGACATGCCTGCTTTAAATAAAATTAATCAAAATGATGTACTGAAAAAAATACAAATTATTTGAAAGCCTTTAGGTCCCCTTTTTCTCAGTCCAGTATATTTTTTCCTTCCTCGTAGCTGGTGAGGCCTGCAGGTGTCTGTATATGTTTAAGAGTGAATGTGTGTTCAGATCTACATGTCATCGTGCAAGGACAGCATGTTTGGATCTGCGTGTGTCTGTATATTGTTTTTAGAGACCATTGGTCTTTGTGTGGTTTACTGGGTCTGCAAGTTGGAACAAAAAGAATCCATTGTATAATAGCACTGCAGCTCTTCACTTATAATGACCTGTGACGTGAGCTTGCTCATAAGTATCTAGCCATAGAATATTTTGCCCCAATGCATTATTCTGCTGTTTCCAATTAACTGCCCTGATAATGGAGAATCCTGCGCTGGATAATGAGGCTCAGTGTCTGCAAATACTACTAATTAATGTACTGAATAAAGCTGAATTGCTCCCCCTTGGATTCAATGGTTATTCAGTAGGAAGCCCCATATCGGAACAGGTAGAGCTCCCCTCCGCATATTTTTGGGTGAAGGTCATCTATTGCAACATGGGCAGAAGCCTGGCTAGGTCAGTTGTGTGTGATTGGATGTTGATCTGAAGCTGGCCATATACACATAGATCTGTTTTGGCACAAATCAGGCTAATCCAATTAGTCATCCATCCCTATACACACCAATTTTCCTGTGTGTGGGCAGCAATACTAAATGGGAATGTGTTTAGCTGCTCACAGCATTGGCAGACAATCAGTCATCAATGTGCCTTTGCCAGTTTTACACAATTCTTTTCAATTCTTTCATCATTGTTTAGGCATTTGGGAACAGTATGTTATCACATTGGTGACTTTCCCTGTGAGCATGCACTGTGTTGTGTATGAGGGGAGGATTTTCAGGTGCGGGGATACCCGCGGGTCTGCGGAGTTGCAGGTCTCATCTAAATTTCTTATCTTAATTTTTTTATGTAATATTGTCTATATTTTACTCCTTTGAAAGTTTTACAAAACTTGTTTCTGTCCCGCCCACTTTCGATGACGTCACTTCCGGTTTGCAGCAGCATCACTTCCTGTTTGATGGTGGTCGAGGGTTCCGGATAAGGCAGTTGTGGGTCGGGTAGTGGATCAAAGTGGGTAAATATCCGGGTTTGGGTTGTGGTGTTGGGTCCGGGTTTTAGAAATTGGTTCCGCGCAGGACTCTACACTAAGCAGGGTCTGCTTCTTCTACAGTTACTTTTTCAGCCGGAAACAAACACTTCATTAATATTGTTTTAGAATTGGATAAGATTGCAGAATGTTTGTATTTCAGGTAAAGGAAAGGACCACTATGGCAACGGAGATCGCTAAATTCAACATCGATGCTCCCCGATGGGACCAAAGTACATTTGTGGGGAGGTTGAAGCACTTCTTTAACATTACAGATCCCAGGACAGGAATTGGATAGAGCAAAACAGCTTGTGGATTCCTGCAGGTAAGTGGTAAAAAATGTATCAACTGAGAACAGTTTACAGGGTCGGCGACCCCCCCCCCATAGCTGCTTTGGAAGGTGAAAAATGAAACTTTACACTTCAATATTAGAAAGACAGTCACACATAGAAAATTAAGTAATTGGAAAAAGTCTTTATTTCTGGAAATTATCTGAAACCAACTGAACTGAAAAAAGTGATGGATGGTAAACAACCCCTTTAAAGGAGAAAGTGTAAATCAATGGGGGGCACAAATGTTTGACAACCCCCCGTAATTGTGGTGCTTGTAAAAGGTGGCTGTAACCAGGCAGATTTAAGCTGCTGATTCAGGTCCTTTAGACGGCTAGTTGATGCGGACCTTGTCCTCTCGGCACCTATTCCCTTCATTGTAATCTGATTATTTGGCCCTAAGGCCGAGCAGTCGTATTAGCCTGATATCGCCCTGCCTTTGGTGGGCATATTGGGGAAATATCTTATAATGTATGGCCATTTGCCTAGCCCCCCCCTCAGTGATTTACACTTTTTTTCCCCCTTTGAGATCCAGTCTCTGTATGTAATAGCCATTTATCTAAGATATATGTCCATTGACTCATAATCAATTAAAAAGTCCAAATTATATTTGAATAACATATTAAGAGCAGTACATACTGACCCCGCATGACCAACCTTGCGCTTTTCGTAGCATCCTGTAATTTATCATAGGTGCTAATTAGGTGCAGTCTCTGTGTGTAGTATGCTGGGGATAATCATACATCTCTTTTTCTCAGAGCAGGTTCTGTGCCACCAGGAACAACTGCATTATGCCAAGAAGCTTTATGATTCTGCTTTTCATCCGGACACCGGGGACAAAATGAATCTGATTGGAAGAATGTCTTTCCAATTCCCCGGCGGAATGGCCATTACAGGGTGCATGCTTCAGTTCTACAGGTACAGGCCACAAATTAGGACACCCAATGTTTTTGCTACAGGTTGCTTTTAACCTACTGGTAGAAAACAGGTGAGCATGTTAAAGGGGTGGTTCACCTTTATGTTTACTTTTATATGTTATTGAATGGTTAAATCTAAGCAATTTTTCAATTGGCCACCTTTTTTCTTTTTTACAAGTTTTTAATTATTTGCCTTTCTTCTGACTCTTTACAGTTTTCAAATAGTGGTTACTGACCCCATCTAAAATCAAATGCTCTGTAAGGCTACAAATGTATTGTTATTGCTACTTTATATTACTCATCTTTCTATTCAGACCCTCTCCTATTCATATTCCAGTCTGTTATTCAAATCAATGCATGGTTGCTAAGGTAAATCAGAACCTAGTAACCAGATTACTGAAATTGTAAACTGGAGATCTGATGAGTAAAAAGCTAAATAACTCAAAAAGCAATAAATAATAAAAAATGAAAACCAATTGCAAATTGTCTCACAATGTCCCAATTTGTTTTCAGTAAACTCTTTTACCATAATTATACCTCTCTGGCCTAAGTGCTTTAATTCTATTCAGAGATGACTGTTGTTGGCATGCTTCATGTTGCTGAACTAGACCTGCCCATAATACAGACCTGCACCTGGTTCCTCTGGGCATCTTGTGTTCATATGGGAGTGGTTGTATATTTTTGTTGTGCAGTGGTGTCTGCCTGTAAACATAATAAACGTAAATATAAGTTCTTAAATTTCTTGCTTGCTCTGGGTGGGCTAATTTTCAAGTGTAAAGCTGATACACATGGGTATTTGTGCAGTGGGATGTGTTCCTTGCGTTCACTGGGAGGTGACATTACCCTGAAAAGAAATGAAACAATATCATTGTTTTGTTTGTCTTGAGAAGTGAACATCCTGGTAACCTCGTGGCTTGATTTACCAGAAAGGCAACAGTCTTGTTATATTTTGACATTTAACTCAGTGCAGGAAGTAGTGAGGTTTCTAAATATTTATTTAAAAAAAAATAGTGCACACAATACCATAAGGTAACTGAAACAAATATAGTTTTATGGAACCTTAAAATCATTTAATATATTTATATTTTAATAGTATTATTGTGGATTGCAGTTTGATTGCACAGTCTGTCTTTAGCTTAGAGTTAAATTACTCCATGTCTAAACAATAACACATAAAACACTTGCAGTTGGAGGGGAATGGGTAGGAAGCTTGGAACAGACTGCAATGAGGAATGGGTAGGAAGCTTGAATTATACTGGAATGAGGAATGGGTAGGAATCTTGGATTAAATTGGTATGAGGGATGGGTAGGAAGCTTGGATTAGACTGGAATATGGAATGGGTAGGAAGCTTGAATTAGACTGGAATGAGGGATGGATAGGAAGCTTGGATTAGAGTGGAATATGGAATGGGTAGGAAGCTTGGATTATACTGAGATGAGGAATGGATAGGAAGCTTGGATTAGACTGGAATGAGGAATGGGTAGGAAGCTTGGCTTAGAATGGAATATGGAATGGGTAGGAAGCGTGGAGCCGACTGGTATGAGGAATGGGTAGGAATCTTAAATCACATCTGGGTTATCATGGTTCTTGATATGCTAGAATGTGGCCCGTCTGGTTTATCCTTTAGCTGTTGGCACTACAGTGAGCCTGCCTATAATAAAGATCCATAAGTAATAGTGATATTATACAACACACATATACTTTTGTTTGCACAAGGGCAGGGTATGGGGTTGACTATACTTTTAATAAGGGCAAAATACATTTCTAATAATGGAAATGGTTTCCCCATGAAATAGCAATGTCATATTTAATGTAGTCATCTATTTAATCTGCACCCTGCTCAGGTGTAATACTTAAAGTTAGTAGAACCTTTCTACCTTGTGCTTTCAATTAGCTTGTCTATTGCCATTATAACTTTGTTTTTTGGATTTCATTTGTCAGAACTGTGCCGGCGGTGGTGTTTTGGCAGTGGGTCAACCAGTCGTTCAATGCTTTGGTGAACTATACAAACAGAAACGCAGCGTCTCCAATCACTCTCACGTAAGTGTTACTGCTGTGCGTAGAAACAACAAAGCAACACAATGATTCTGAGAGTAATACAGGTATGGGACCTGTTATCCAGATTGCTCAGTACCTGGGGGTTTCCAGATAATGGATCATTCCGTAATTTGGATCTTCATATTATAAGTCAACTAGAAATAAAATAATCCCAATAGGCTGGTTTTGCCTCCAATAAGGATTAATTATATCTTAGTTTGGATCAAGTACAAGGTGTATAATGAAGGCTATGGGAGACAGCCTTTTTTCTGGATAAGGGATTTCTTGATAACAGATCCCATACAATAGTTACACATCAGAAGGTCACGGAGCTGATGGTGGTCCTGGCTTTTATAGTAATTCTATGGAACATACAGGCTAAACAGGTGTGGCCTTTAGGCTAATGGCAAATGCTCAGAATATTGCAGTGTCTTCAGCAATTAGAAAATCCCAGTATAACCTTTATAAGGCATAATACTTTCTCTGTCATCATAGGGGGACACAGGGACGACAGGGACGATGGGTTAAGCTCCACCCTCCAGGAGGCAGGACACTTACTAATAAATTTGTGGGCGTGCCTAACCGGCTTAACCCCCACACTCCAGCTTATCCAATCAGTTTTTTAAGTGTCCTGTTACCAGGAGGATGGACGTCCAGCGATGTTAGTCAAGGATGACTATTCTCTTTCTGTGGTCTTACTCTGGGCAGCGCATGTTTGTCCTTAGTACAGTCCCAGTATTTCTCCGCCCACTGGGGTCATTTCTAGCCGCTATAGGCTATAACGACCACCCAGACGTATCCCTGCTAAGTTTGGCGATGGCAGATGGTCTGGCCGGGATGGGCACGAGGTGAGTACCTGCCTTGGGCATAACAACTCACCTCACAGGTCTGGCTTGGCAGCCTCCCCCTAGCAGGGTAGCCCTCCCCCCGTTCCCCCCTTTATCCTTACGGTTTTGGTAAGAGGTGCAGGGCGTGCTCCTGTACTGGCTGGTTCTTTCCCTCCATGCTGTGTCTGGGCGCTCGCTGCGCCTTCTGTCTAAGTGAGGAGACGGCTGAGGGGGGAGAGGGCCGGATCACGCTGCGCTGGAACGCATGCGGCGTATGCGTTCCGGCGGCCATCTTGCGCACGTTGCGCGCATGCGTTCCAGCGGCCATTTTGCGCATAGTGCTTCTGCTGCGCACCGGATGGCCCATTTCCCCGCTCCTGCAAGTACTAGCGAGTTGTAAGCGGTTGCTGACTGCCCCACACACTCCTACTTACCCAATCTCCATGGCAGAAGGTAGGTCAGAGGGGTTATTCACCAGGGCAGGGGGGAAGGCTGCCAAAACAGCGCAGATTAAATTTTTTGCCTGTGCCAATTGCAATGTTAAGCTGCCTCGAGGGCAGGGGGAGCCGCTCTGTAAGTCCTGTTTAGTGGGGCAGAGTACAGCGCTCATTTCAGAAGATGTTTCAAGCCCACCAGCGGCTCAGCCAGAGAATCCTTCAAGGGAGAGTATTTCTCAAGGTCAGGGGCTCAGCTCAGATGCTGATGTGCCAGCACCATTGTGGGCCATTCATTTAACACAGTCCCTTGCTTCCTTGCAGGGTCTTCCCTCTATTGCTGACAATTTAGGAAGAATGTTAGCCAGACTTGATCAAAAGACTAGCTCTAAGAGAAAGCGGTCTGAAGAAACTAAAGTGCCTACTACGTCTGTTCATTGTTTGTCTGACGAATCTGCAGCTGAGCAGGCATCCTCACAATCTGAGGGAGAATTACTTCCTTCTGAAGTTTCGTCTGGGGAGGAGGAAGAAACTGTGGAGGACCACAGAGATCATGATAGTCAGCATGATGTGGAGGGTATTATTAAGGGTGTTATGGATGTGTTGAATATATCACAAACGCCCAAATCCCAGGATGATTTGGGGTTATTCAAGAGGAAGCAAAAGTCCGAAGTTTGTTTTCCTTCTCATGAGCATCTTCTTCACATAATACAAGAAGAGTGGAGTGTTCCAGAAAGAAAGTTTCAGACGTCTAGGAAATTTTCTAAGTCTTATCCATTTTCGAAAGATCTGGTAGAAAAGTGGACTAATCCCCCAGCAGTTGATGCACCTGTATCAAGATTGGCCAAGTCCACTACATTGCCAGTCACAGATGCGGCATCCTTCAAAGACCCATCTGACCGAAGATTGGAAGGTTTTCTTAGGTCAATTTATTCTTCGTCTGGGTCAGCTCTTCGCCCATGCCTGGCTTCGGCTTGGGTGGCCAGAGCAATACAAGCGTGGTCCGAGTCGCTTGTCAAGGACATCCAGAATGCAGTTTCCAGATCCGATCTGTTATTATCAGCCAATGCAATAGCAGAGGCATCGGCTTATTTGTGCGACTCCGCACTAGACACAGTTCAAGTCACGGCACGTACTTCCGCTCTTTCTGTTGCGGCACGTAGAACATTGTGGCTGAAAAATTGGTCAGCAGATCTGAGTTCTAAGAAGTCCTTGACATCTCTTCCATTCAAGGGACAGCGCCTGTTTGGTGAAGAGCTCGAAAAAATTATTTCGCAGGCGACGGGAGGAAAGAGCACTTTTCTTCCACAGGCCAAAAGTAAAACAACTACTACCACCAGACGGGGAAGGTTTTTTCGTGGCTCAAGTAGACGATACACACGAAGAAACAATTCACCACAGCGGTCACACTTTCGAGCCAAAACAAACGACAAAGGTCGCATGCATTGGAAGACCAATCGACCGATTATCAAGCCCGCAGCAGATAAGTCTTCGTCAGCCTGACGGGGTACCCCTTCCGGAGTCGGGGGAGCGTATTGGGGGCAAGTTACTCCAATTCCGGGAGGTGTGGATCAAACATGCGTCAGACATGTGGGTGAACGAAGTTATTTCCGAAGGTTACCACATAGATTTCTCAACCATTCCTGGCAAAAGATTCATCATGTCCAGGGTTCCTGCAGATCCAGACAAAGCTGCTGCATTTCTAAATTGCATCACAAATTTAGAACAAACTGGAGTGATTGTTCCAGTGCCACATTCAGAGAGATTTTCCGGATTCTATTCCAACATTTTCATTGTGCCAAAGAAAAACGGCTCCTTCAGGCCGGTACTAGATCTCAAACAGCTGAACAAGTTCGTCAGATCAGTACGATTCAAAATGGAGACTCTGAGATCAGTGGTAAGAGGGATGGAGAAAAATCAACTGCTGATGTCTATCGATATCAGAGATGCGTACCTCCATGTACCAATCTGGCCGCCGCATCACTCCTTCCTTCGATTCGCATTCAGGAACCAACACTACCAGTTTGTGGCTCTGCCATTCGGACTCTCTTCAGCCCCCAGAGTGTTCACAAAACTAATGGCAGTATCGGCGGCGGCATTACGTCTGCAAGGGATTTCAGTCACTCCTTATCTGGACGATCTGCTTCTGAAAGCCAGATCAGAGGAAAAGGCAGAGGAAGATCGGAGCAAGGCAATCAGTCTTCTGCAGAATTTTGGCTGGACCATAAATTGGTCGAAGTCCAATTTGCGACCCAGTCATCACATGACATTCCTGGGTCTCGAGTTCAATACCATTACACAAATGGTGCATCTTCCGTTGGACAAGCAAATGAAGGTCATGAAGCAAGTCCGTCTACTCCTCCGAGATCAGAGTCCAACTGTTCATCTAGGAATGAGAGTACTGGGACTCATGGTTGCTACCATAGAAGCCGTTCCATTTGCACAGATTCACTTACGACCATTGCAAGCGAACATTCTAACGTCATGGAGAGGGGGAGCTCTCACTCGCAAGCTCAATCTATCTCAGTCGACAAGAGTAGCCATCCAGTGGTGGCTGCGACCGACCAATCTCTCCAAGGGTCAATCCTGGGCGACGCAAGATTGGAAGATAATTTCCACAGATGCCAGTCTGAGGGGTTGGGGAGCAACCTGGGACAACTTGTCTGCCCAAGGTCAATGGTCTCCAAGGGAGTCCAAACTTCCAATCAACATCTTAGAGCTAAGGGCAATAAGACTAGCTCTGGCCGAATGGACAGAGTTATTACAGGCAAGTCCGGTTCGATTACAGAGCGACAATGCTACCGCAGTGGCGTACATAAATCGCCAGGGAGGTACTCGCAGCAAAGCGGCGCTGTTGGAAGCTCAACAAATTCTCAGTTGGGCAGAAACCAACGAAGTACAGCTGTCCGCGATCCATATCCCAGGAGTTCTAAACACCAAAGCAGATTACCTCAGCAGAATTCGTCTAGATCCGGGAGAATGGGAACTTCACCCAGAAGTGTTTGCAAAACTAGTACTCCATTGGGGACAACCACAGGTCGATCTAATGGCGTCAAGAAACAACACAAAGGTGCCTCGATTCTTTGCTCGTTACCGAGAGAGACTGGCAGCAGGGGTCGATGCCATGACACAGAAGTGGCAGTTCAATCTAGCGTACATATTCCCTCCGCTACCCATGCTTCCACGAGTCCTCAAGAAGATCAGACAGTCAGACATCACGGTAATTGTGGTGGCTCCTTACTGGCCTCGGAGGACTTGGTTTTACGACCTTCAGGAAATGTCAATAGCACAACCGATACGTCTCGAGAACAGGCCGGACCTTCTGTTCCAAGGGCCCGTGGCACATCACAACCCAGGGTTGTTCGCTTTGACGGGATGGCTGTTGAGGCAGACATCTGGCGAAAACAAGGGTTAACAGAAGAAGTTATTGCCACATTATTGAGAGCTCGTAAGTCTTCATCTTCAAAATCATACTACAGAGTCTGGCAATCCTATCGGAGTTGGTGCGAGGAGTTCAATCTATCCTTTCACAAGCTTAGCATTCCGAGAGTTCTGTCTTTCCTGCAGCGCGGGCTCAGGCGAGGTCTAAAACTCAGCTCTCTGAAAGTACAAGTATCAGCCCTGTCAATCCTATTTCAGTCCAAACTAGCCTTGAATGATACAGTACGCACTTTTCTACAAGGAGTGGCACATATAGTTCCTCCATATCAGCCTCCAGTTCCAGCATGGGATTTGAATGTTGTTCTTGAAGCCCTTCTGGATCCACCATTCGAACCGATGGGATCTATTTCAGATACTTGGCTTACCTGGAAGGTAGTGTTCTTAATGGCAATTACATCCACTAGAAGAGTGTCAGAACTGAGTGCACTATCGGCAGATCCATCTTTTCTAGTGTTCCACAAGGATAAGGCAGTCCTACGCACAGTTCCGTCTTTCCTTCCTAAGGTGGTCTCGTCATTTCACATCAACCAAGACATTGTTGTTCCCTCTCTCTGTCCGGAACCAAAGAATGATAAGGAACGTCGACTACACAACTTAGATGTAGTTAGAGCCTTACGATGGTATATTGAAAAATCAAGGTCTTTTCGACGGTCTCAAACTCTCTTCGTATTACCATCAGGGCCCAGGAAGGGTCATCCTGCATCTAAAGCTACCATTTCTAGATGGATCAAGGAGACCATCAGACAGGCATACATGGCCAAAGGGAAGATTCCACCGGAGGGAATTCGAGCTCATTCTACAAGAGCAATCGGAGCTTCCTGGGCTTGGCGTAATTCAGCCTCATTGGACCAGATTTGCAGGGCGGCTACCTGGTCCTCTGTACATACTTTTTCAAAATTCTATAAAGTTGATATTTTTTCTTCAGCTGAAGCATCTTTTGGGCGCAAGGTGCTGCATTCTGTGCTGAAGTAATAGTTAATTCGTTTTCCCGCCCTGCTGTTTTGGGGGCTGCTTTGTTAAGTCCCCATCGTCCCTGTGTCCCCCTATGATGACAGAGAAAACAGGATTTTTTATACTTACCGTTAAATCTGTTTCTCTGTGATCAATAGGGGGACACAGGGCGGCCCGCCCTAAAACTTTTGTTTATTGACCATTTGGTCATGTCGGGATAATTCCCTGATTTACCTTCTACGTGGGTTATTATTATTTTGATTATTACGTAATCTTGTTACAGCATTTTTTGTGACAAACTGATTGGATAAGCTGGAGTGTGGGGGTTAAGCCGGTTAGGCACGCCCACAAATTTATTAGTAAGTGTCCTGCCTCCTGGAGGGTGGAGCTTAACCCATCGTCCCTGTCGTCCCTGTGTCCCCCTATTGATCACAGAGAAACAGATTTAACGGTAAGTATAAAAAATCCTGTTTTCTTTTTGACTACATACTGCCAATATCTAGATGTCTAAGCACTATAGTAAAATAAAAATGTACAGTATGGCACCCATGTGGCACCTAGTGCAGGTATAACAACCCAAAGGCATAGAATCTGTATTATGTCTAATGGATTTTTAGATTAGAATTGTGCCTTACAGCTATGTCTCTTATTCCCCTGTAGTCAGATTGGCGTGGCTTACGTGACTGCCACAAGTACAGCGTTGGCTACAGCTGTAGGACTAAACTTGTACACTAAGGTATGTAAAATTGAGCTTTTGTTTTTTTTTTTTTTAGAAATGTATAGAAATATTGACCAATGTATTCACCAGTGCTTTTTATTCGGCACCTCTCCAGTCATGCAATTTCATCAATCTTTTGTTCAAAACAGTGCATGGATGCTAGGGTAATTAGAACTAGCAACCATGCACTGATTTGAATAAGAGACTGGAATATAAATAGGAGAGGCCTGAATACAAAGATGAATAACAATACAATTTGTAGCCTTGTTGCCATGTGTGGGGAATAATTAAATGGAGGGTTTGATTTTAAACTAACATATATTTTGCTTTTTATCATGAGGAAAGCACTTTACAAATAATTGAATATGGGCAAACATATACTGTATAATTGTCCTTTTGATGGTCTGCTGAATTCCCTTGTCACTTCAAATCACATCAACAGATCATCGTGTCTGTAAGTTCAAGTGTTTCTGCGTCCCTTGGATTTTCTCCATTTCTCATATTTTTCCATTGTTTCCCTTTAGAAAGCGCCTCCTTTGATAGCACGATGGGTTCCCTTCGCTGCCGTGGTGGCTGCCAATTGTGTCAACATTCCTATGATGAGACAGCAGTAAGTGGGTTGCCACAGTGTGCTCACTGGATTAACCAAATAAACCACAGTTTAAAGTATAAGTAGACCTTAAAGGAAAAACAACCCCTTAATTAAAAAAAACCCTACCCTGCATAGACCCCCATCCCCTCCAGCCTATGCCCCTAAGTCTTTACTTAACCCCTCCGTGCAGATTCTGTCCAGCAAAGTTCACGGACGACATCTTCAGCCGCTTCGGTAATCTTCAGAATGAGACCGGCGATACGGCAAATGTGAGTTTCGGCGCATGCGCAGTTGTCGCGATTAGAGAAAGTTGCTCCAACTGTGCATGCGCCGCTTTGACGGTCTCATTCCGAGGATTGCTGAAGATGGCGCCCGTGAACTCCGCTGAACAGAATCTGCACGGAGGGGTAAGTAAAGCATATGGGGCGTTTGCCCGGGTGGGAAGCTAGGCTTAAACCCTTATTAAGGGTTTGTTTCTCCTTTAAAAATAAGTGAAATTGATGGTGCTATTCTAAGCATTTTTGCGATGTACATTCATTATTTATATATTTTTAATTCCATGATATTAAAGAATACATGTACTCTTAATATGAATGAATTTTGTTACAATTCTGCCACCTGCTGGTCGTGTTTTGACCAGTCTGACCACTAAGCAGTGAAGGAAGTTGAAGAGGTGATGTTCTTCTGCTTAGGAAAAAAAATTAGAAAACTTTCTCAAATCTTCCCTAAGCAAAAGAACATCAGAGCAGCCTCTTTCTTTCTCAACTTCCTTGAATACTTGGTCAGATGGTCGGATAATGACCAGCAAGTGGAGCAGTTGTACAAAAATCCATTCATGTTAACAGTACATGTATCCTTTAATATCTTGGAATTAAAAACATATAAATAATGAATGTACATTGCAAAAGTGTTTAGAATAGCACTCATCTATTTTAAATTCATTTGTTTTTAAGGTTTACTTGTCCTTTAAAGGAAACCATATTAAGCTAATAGGGATACCCGCATGTGAATGAACCCCCTTTTTTTGTGGATCCCAGCAATCGTGTATGTGTGTGTGTGGGGGGGGGGGGTTCTGTGAATTCTGGCCTGCTGGGGTGGTCGGCAGGAAGGGTGGATCCGCAGATATCAGCCAGTAGGGAAGGTGGGCTTGCAGATCCCAGCCAGGCAGTGGTCCTGAGTTGGCAGGGCCCACAATGGCCATAGCCCACAAGGTTTTCTCCCATTGGCCCAGTCCAACCCTGTTGGGGGCAGGAGCATGTCTGGGTGTGTTAAAGGGGCAGTATACTCCCTTGTTCAACACAAGTGCAATGAATATGGCTGGTGCTGACCATATTGTATACCAATTGTGTCATGAAAATCTATGTTTTTTGTTATTTCTCTAGCTAAACAGGGAAACTAAAACTACTCCATGTTTAGATTCCCAGTGCACAGATAATCCCCCTGAATAATGGACTCCTGCCAAAACAGTTGCAGGAGAAATCGAAGGAAAGGAGTTGTATACTGATAATTTAATTATCTACCTTACATGGACCAAACATGGAGTAGCTTTGGTTCCCCTATTTGCTTTGTTTAGCTCAAGAAATGGAAAAAAAAAAACCACTGAAAAAATTGATATTTTCTTAAAGGGGTTGTTCACTTTTAAGTTAACTTATAGTATGTTCTAGAATAACCAATTCTAAGAAAATTATCATTATTTATTTCTTATAGCTTTACTAATATTTTCCTTCTTCTTCTGACTCTTTCCAGCTTTCACATTTTCTGTAAGGCTGCACATTTATTGTTATTACTACTTTTTATTACTCATTTTTCTAGTCCGGGCCTCTCCTATTCATATTCCAGTCTCTCATTCAAATCAGTGCATGGTTGCTGGGGTAATTTGGACCCTAGAAATGACATTGCTGAAACTGCAAACTGGAGAGCTGCTGAATAAAAAGCTAAAAAATAACTCAAAAACCACAAATAATAAAAAATGAAAACCAATTGCACATGGTCTTAGAATAACACTTTCTACATCACAGTCAACGTTAACTTTAAGGCAAACCACCCCTTTAATTAAAACAATAGGCAAAAAGTATGTTGAGCACAAGCCCTGTTCATTGCACTCCTGTTGAACAAGGGGGTGTACCATACACACATATGGTAGCTGAACTGAGGAGAAGGGGGGATATAGTTGGACACTTTGCCCCCCAAAGATAACACTAATGTGCATTTCCAGTGTAAAAGTTCTTGCAACAAAGCCACTGCTCTTCCATTTTGCACAGAAAATGTCGTTTCCTGCACATAATTCAGTACATTTCTGCACACAGCCAACAACAACGAGAGGGATGTTTGTTAAAAGAACGGAGTTGAAAGATTATACTGCAGTTAAAGTGCAAATTCTAGCCAACATTACATACATTGTTATAACTGTAACACAACCCATACATTCTTATTTATCTCTTTGGAATCGTTTGTTGCCCATGCAAATGTTGAGGTTTATGCAGGTTCTTTTTGTGCTTTGATTAGGGAGATTCTTAACAGCATTGCAGTTACTGACGAAAACGATAATACATTGGGGCACTCAAGGGTAAGGCTGAAAAATGTTTAATTGTACAACTAAAAGAACTTTCTATAAGTATAAATGACTAGTTAATTACAGTTAGGAGATCTATTATTTTGGTTCACTATAAAGGCCCACATACACGGGCCGATAAAAGCTGCTGACAGACCGAGTCAGCATCTTACTGGCCCGTGTGTGGGACCATCCCACGGGCGTCCCCAATCGATATCTGTCGGAAAGTCGGGCAGGGTTAAAAATCCCATTAAATCGCGGCTGCATCTCCCTGTGTATGGCCACCTTAACTCAAGTCTACAAAAAAAAGCATTTAAACTAAATAAACCCAATATGGATTCAGTCAGCTTGATTACCATCAAGTACAGGTATGGGATCCGTTATCCAGAAATCTCTGAATTACAGAAAGGCCATATCCCATAGACTCCATTTTATCCAAAGAATCCACATTTTTAAACAAGATTTCCTTTTTCTCTGTCCTAATAAATTCTTGTACTTGAACCAAATTATAATTAATCCTATTGGAAGCAAAACCTGCCTATTGGGTTTATTTAAGGTTAAAATAATTTTCTGGTACCCTTAAGGTATCCAAATCCAAATTATGGAAAGATCTGTAATCCAGAAACCCCAGGTCCTAAGCATTCTTGGGATGCCAAACCTGTACAAGTTTCTGTTTTACTGTTACAGAGAAAAAGGAAATATTTTTTAAATGATTTGCTTAGCCTGGACCCTATGGGATATGGACTTCCCAGAATTCTGAGCTTTTTGCATATCCGGTTACCAAGTTAGAGATCCCATACCTGTATATGACAATTTGCTGTAGAACCACCCCTTTAATAATCAACCCTGTCAGCTTCTGTGTCAAATGTATCCTCAGTTTCTGCTGATGTTTGGATGAATTCTGATAACCCCGAAGATTCCCAGCAGCAGCTCATACTGAGCATGTACAGTGTTCCAGACACATGCCAGGGCAGCCTCTCTATGGGGCAAATTTAAGGGCGAAGTGACTAATGCTGGTGAAAATTCGCCAGCGTGACGTCATTTCGGTACTTTGCCGATTTACTAACGGGCTCAGGCGTAACTTCGCTAGCGGAGGAGATGGATTCTAGCAGTACTTCGCACTCAGATGCCCTAGGCGAATTTTCCCTCTGGCAAA
The DNA here is from genome assembly GCF_017654675.1 of Xenopus laevis. NCBI lineage: Eukaryota > Metazoa > Chordata > Amphibia > Anura > Pipidae > Xenopus > Xenopus laevis. Next base: position 36,029,206 of record NC_054383.1, on the reverse strand, counting down.
AGAGCGTTACTTCGCAAATTCACTAAGATGAACATTGTACTGAACGTTAACTCTTGCGCCAGACTTGCCTTCGCCACCTCAGACCAGGTGAAGTGCAATAGAGTAGATGCAAATTAGCCAACACTAGTGCAACTTCGCTCTGCTTGCCAAATTAAGGCTAGCGCAACTTCGCCTGCGTTCGGTGCCCTGGACACAACTTCAGATTTTAGTGAATTAGCGTTGTCCTGGCAAATCTACGCCCGCTGAAGTGTTGCGCTGTGAGCGAAGCCCCTATTTGCCCCTATGAATTGAGAGCACCATTTGTAATTTTCACAATGCATAGGATCAGCCTTGCTTTTTTCATATTTCACAGTCAAAATATTTTGTACTTTTCTTCCCATAAATAGCTCTCATTATGAACCGTAAATCATTCTTCCCCTTACCTCTATCCATTGTTCATTAATACAATATCTACTTTTGCATTGTAAATCTAGAAAGCTTCTATCAAGGGAATCAGCCAAGTTGTAATTTCCAGAATAGCCATGGCCGCCCCTGGGATGAGTAAGTATCTGTACATGGGTCTGTTTCCACCTGCAACTCTTTGTCACAATCCCCTTTCTCAATTCTTCTTCTCACGTATCCATCACATTGTTCCAGGCTGGCTGCTTTGCTAAATAAAGATGGAACTTTTTAAATGCTTTATGTTGATTATCATGGGCCTTATGTGAACCCAACTGTGAGGTGAGATGAAGGATGGTAGTGAGGTGGGTTAGGATAGTGTTAAGATAAAGACCTAAGGGTAGAGATATATGGGGGGAACTCTTTAGGGGGTTTGGGGGATGATGAAACAGTATATGGGTGTAAAAGTGTGGTTACAGATAGGGGTGCTTTTTATGGTTCGGTGCCGAATCCTGTGGTACTGAAAAATACAGAAGCCGCCTTCTGTGTCTGAATAGCCGGCACTTAGGTGGAAGTACCTGATACTTGGGATGCAACTAATTCATTATTTGGTATTAGGTTGAATCTTTCACAAAGGATTTGGAGATTCAGCCAAATACCGAAAGGAAAAAGTGGAAAACATTCTTTTTTACTTCCTTATTTTGTTACAAAAAGTCACGTGATTTCCCTTCCCACCCCTAATTTACATTTGCAAATTAGAATTAGGTTCGACCGGGTTCAAGTATTTGGCCTAATCCGAATCCTGCTGAAAAAGGCCAAATCCCCAACCGAATAATGGATACTTTCAGTTCTATAGGGTTAAGATTTGGTTCGCCTAGGCTCTTGGTTGAATACTGATAAAAAATTCCTTGGATTTGGGCAAATCCCAAACCGAATCCAGAATTTGGTGCATCCCGAGTAACAGAGAATGCCTTTTTAGACCAATCAGGCATGTTTGTTAGATGTTATTGTCTTTGTTTTTCGTTCCTTTCTATTTTCCAGTTTATTCACTCCACTGTTCCTTTCTTTTGTTTCCTCTTTGTCTTTAACTGGCTATTTTACTATTCAAATATAGATTTTAGGAATGCTAAATATTATAAAAAAATGGGTATTTTCATGCTTACCATATTAATTATCCTTGAACATTGCCTTAACTGTGGTTCCTTTCTGTCTAGTTCTCTTACCGATCTTGATGGAAAGGCTGGAGTCTTTTCCCTTTATGAAAGTAAGTGAAGCAACACACACATCCACACACACACACCCACAAAAACATAAAAATGAACAAAGCTGCTGCACTTTCAGGATTTGAAAAATAGCAAAAAAGATTTATTTAAACACAAAATACTTGCAGAATACTCAATGTTTCTGTCTGAAACAGGGAGCACTTTTTTCTGTGTGTGTATTTACTATAGGGAATCCTCTAGTAAACCCAGTACAAGTTAAAGGTGAACTACAAATGCAATTATTTGGATTTAGTTGTATTTCACATTATTACTTGTGTTCTCACAGAAAATACGGTTTCTTCATGCTCCTCTGCAAGTCATGCTGGCCGGTGGTTTGTAAGTATTATTTATTAGTTGCCACCTTTTGGTTGTTGGGGGTCTAAAGTCTGCGTTAAAGCCTTGAAGACTGTGCATTAAACAGCAGTGGTGGATATAAAAGTGACTGTTCGTTTAGGGTGCAGGATGGGGCTACCATTGGGATAGACTAATTCAAAGGGGAAAGCAAGGAAAGTGTTTCAGGGGTTTGAAGGCCTATGGCGCATACACAGATGTTTTGGGTGTTTCACCCACCCATAGTAAAATGCCTGAAATATCCCCTATCACTACCAATTGCTGTTGATGAGATTTTGGGGACCCTGACACAGTTGCTCACTGTTGGGGGTGAAATGATAGGAAAGTAGTACCATGTCATAGGGTAAACATAAATAATCACCGCTCAGTTGTGGAGTTCCAATGGCACGGTCCGTGGTCACAGATATCGAGTGCTGGAATCCCTTGGGGTCTCATGCCACATCAAATAGAAGAGTTCAGAATGGAGTTCCAGCAACATCTATTTATTGTTTCAAATCAATTACTTTTATTGATCCACATTAAAACAGCGCGCAGAGTGTGTCACCTGACGCGTTTCAGGCGTTTTCAGGACACAATCTGCGTGCTGTTTCAATGTGAATTAATAAAAGTAACTGATTTTTAACAATAAATCGACGTTTCGGAAATCCTGGATTCGGTGCATCCCTACTCCATTCTGAACTCTACCATGACATAGGGTGACTAGTCTCTCCTTCTATTTATTTTATTTGTCGTGCATCACATGCAATGGCTGATCTCTTCTCTTTCTCTTGCAGCTTGCTCTTTATGGTTCCTGTTGCCTGCTCGTTGTTTCCACAGAGATGGTACGGACTTTCTCTTTCTATACACTGCTAAACTACCCTGAATTTTACCTATACAGGTATAAGATCTCTTATCCAGAATGCTTGGACCTGGGTCTTTCTGAATAACAGATATTTCTGTCATTTGGAACTTCATACCTTAAGTCTACTAGAAAATTATGTAAACCTAAAGTTAACCTAAGGGTGAAATGTGGGGAGCAGTGTTGTCAATGCCTTTCTGCTCTGCGTCTGATTCTTGAAACAATGTTACAGGTGTTGGTTCTTCTCTAGGCCTCGTTATTCTACTACATTGTTTTAGGAGTCATAATCAACAAGCAGAAAACATAAACTGCCAGACAGATACTGCTTTCAGTAGCAAATACATTTACAAATAACTTTTAAAATGTTTGAGAAAGCTGAATGTTTTATAAAGCAAACCCCACTTTCATCAATAGATGACACCGTCCTGTGCCAGCACCTCAAGAATTCCAGAGCCAAAGAAACAATATGGCACATTCTCTATTCATTAGAAGCTATGACCTTGTGAACCGAAATATGAAGCAGCATATATCTGTCATTCTAATGAATATTGTATAATTAGATTATTTCCCTGGTAGCCAATAATTTCATGTAACATGCACCTCTCTGTTTCCTTTCAGCTCCATGTCTGTAAGCTGCCTTGAACCAGAACTTCGAGACTCTATAGTGAGCCAATATGGAGACAAAATCCACTATGTTTACTTTAACAAGGGATTGTAACCATCTTATAAACAGGACAGACAAAACCAAAAATGTGGCCCTTTGTTTGATAAAGAGAAATTGGGGCAGATTCACTAAAAGGCGAAGTGGTCTATGCTTGCGATTATTCGCCAGAAATCCAATCCGCAGGGACATCGCCAATTTACTAACAGGAGTAGAGGACAATTCGCTAGCGAAAGAGACCGTCGCTATCGCAGTTTCGCACCCTATATCCAGGCAAGTTTTCGCTCAGACAAGCGATCATTACTCCGCAAATTCACTAATTGCGAATTTTACAGAACATTACCCCTTTCACCAGAGTTTCCTTTGCCAGCTTAGACCTGGCGAACTGATAAAATGAAGCGACATCCTCCTCAGTCTTATGTCAGTGACATCATATCCTGTATGCCAAAAAGTCATAAAAGTTCTAAAAAAGAAAAAAAAAATCTGGCGGTTTTTTTTTCACATTTTAAGCGGGATTACCTTCAAAAGTCCTAGCTATTAAAATTGTTTGTGTTAACATTTCTTTCCCAACCATTTGAGGGGCATGGCACATTTGTTATAGGGTGGGCTCATGTCTAGGGCATTAGAGGATCTTTTATGTCTTTATTTTGCTTCCTTTGACATTTGTAATAATAAGTGGCCACTTCAAGCATTTGCACCAACATCTCTAATAAATAATATATATATGACAGATATGTACCCACCCTATTCTAATTGGCCCAAGTGTAAGAATACTAACGAAGTTTCTCTAGGCAGAAATGAACGCTAGCGAAAGATAGCTATGAAATGCTCACGCTGATGAATTTACGCTAGTGAAACTTCGCCAGAATTCGGATACAGAAACGCAATTTCGCATTTTAGAGAATTTGTGTAGTGGTAACGAATTTGCACCTGGCGAAGTGTGGAGGAGCCTTCGCATGCGAAAATTCACCCTTTAGTGGATTTGCCCCATTGTCTGTCTGGGAAAGTGGTATATTTTAACCTGCGAATAGATAAATGCCTTTTAAACAGTACTCTCAGGAACAGTATTTTCTTGGGGTAGGAACCCCACACAGCCCTGTTACCTTTCTGTAAATGAACTGAAACCATTACAAATACATTTTTAATGCAAGGAAATGTTTGCTGTGCCTTTTGTTACATTTACGCTTATATTTTACGCTGAATGTATGAATAGTAATTAATGCTACTAAGGGTACACACAGCACTGAATCTGCAATGCAATTCCTCTGTGACTTCTCGATTCCATGGTCATCTGGTATAGAAATCCGAAACTGCAATGCTACTCCTGCAACTACCATATATAATGTATGTATGTATGTGTGTGTATGTATGTATGTATGTATGTATGTATGTATGTATGTATGTATGTATGTATGTATGTATGTATGTATGTATGTATGTATGTGTGTATATATATATATATATATATATATATATATATATATATATATATATATTAAACAAAAGAGAGACAGCACTCCAGGGACTTTCCGTGAAAAAATGTAGAAATTTAATACGACGTTTCGGCTCCTAAACTCGAGCCGTCATCAGGATGCCGGCTCGAGTTTAGGAGCCGAAACGTCGTATTAAATTTCTACATTTTTTCACGGAAAGTCCCTGGAGTGCTTGTCTCTCTTTTGTTTATTATGCATTTCCATGACCGGCACCTGGGCATTCGATTTGGATGAATGGTGCACCAGCTTGGAGTTTATATAATAGTAAGAAAAACCTGGGTGCTAGTCTGTAGGTCAAAAATACAAAAATGCAATAGTTGACAGCACTCCAAGGAAAATACACGATGCTTGAATAATCAAATAGTGGAGGTTTTATTGAAATCCAACGTTTCGGCTCCACACAGGAGCCTTCGTCTGTGTGGAGCCGAAACGTTGGATTTCAATAAAACCTCCACTATTTGATTATTCAAGCATCGTGTATTTTCCTTGGAGTGCTGTCAACTATTGCATTTTTATATATATATATATATATATATATATATATATATATATATATATATATATATATATATATATATATATATATATATATATATATATATATATATATATATATATATATATATATATATTTCTCTAACATCCTTGGGGGACACAGGAACCACTGGGTTAAGCTACTCCAACCAGGAGGCAGGACACTGACACAAAAAACAATTGCTCCTCCCCTTCCACATATATATCCCTTGTACTTAACCCTCTAACTCAGTTTTTTCAGTGTCCTCGAAAGGAGAGTAGGACCTTGGTCTCTAGAGAGACCCTACACAAGGAAATCTTCGGTCAGTGTTTAGCACTGACACCAGGGGTGAGACAGGAGCCAGGGACATACCTGTGTTCCAATAGTCAGCCCCCCACGCGGGACATCTCTGTATAGGTCATAAGACTTGGTGAAGCAGACCATATTTGGGCGAATGCAGTCCTGGCCCGCAGCAGAAGGGCCATACAGAGGTTATATAGAGACAGCAACCGGACACACGGCTGCACTCTTGTCTAAACAGCGCACGGTCTGGTGAGTACAGCAGGCGGCAGCTGCAGAGACAATACCTCCCCCCTGCCTCTACGTTCTCCGCTCCCCTCCCCCTCACCCGCTTCTCGATTAGGTACCTGCTACGGAGGCGTTGCGGGTCTGTGCACCTGCGTCGCATGTTGATGACGTCAGCGTTTTCCACAACGGTTTGTTTCAAGCTCGCAGAGACGCGTCTGCAGGAGGGAGCGCTCAGTCAGTGCGCATATCGGACCAGCGGTGTTAGGTGGCTGGCTGTGGCACCCTGCTCGCAACCGGGAGGCAGGTACCAGCGGAGTGGTGACGGGGGAGGGGCGGACAGTTAGGATTATTGGCTTGGAACAATGTTCACCAGGGGGGAGAAGAGCAGAAACCCGGCTACGGTCAGGTATTTTTCTTGTGCCTCATGCAAGGCAAAATTGCCCAGGGGTCAGGGGGAGCCCGTATGCGCAGCATGCTCAGCTGCTGTGGAGCAGTCCTCTGTCCCTAATGCTCAGAATGATAGCAGTACAGGAAATTTCCTCAATGCTGATACCCCTGCTGGGGAATCTTCTGGGGTTTCTATGTTGGGGGCTTCTGTTCTAAATGAGCCAGCTCCTTTATGGGCAGTGCAGCTGTCCCAGTCCCTGGCTAACTTGCAGGGAATTACAAACCTTTCTTCATCTCTGGACAGGTTTATGAATCAGCTATCTGAGATTCCTGTTAACAGGCAGAGCATTAGCTCTAAACATAGTAGACAGGACTTGAAAAGAAAGTCTCTGACTGCTTTGGCCTCAGGGGAATCTTCGGATGAGCAAATGTCCGAGCGCAGCGAGGGAGAGTTGGTGTCTTCGTCAGAGGAGGACGAAGGAACTGGGGAGCTAGATAGAGAGGTTCCTCATGATGTGGAAGGCCTGATAAGGGCATTGAGGGAGACCTTGGATTTAGATCCAGAGTCAACTGGTTTGGCTCAGAAGGGACCTTTTAAACGCCAGTCAAAGCATGCGACAGAATTTCCTTTTCATGAGCAGCTGGAAGACATTATACAGCAGGAGAGGGACATGCCTGAGAAAAAGTTTCAGCCATCACGACGTTTTTCTCGTTCTTATCCTTTTTCCAAGGATCTGGTGGAAAAATGGAGTGTCCCGCCCACAGTGGATGCTCCAGTGTCTAGACTGTCGAGGAACACGGCGCTTCCTGTTCCTGATGCGGCAGCTTTTAAGGATCCCACCGACAAGCGTCTGGAAAGTTCACTGAGAGCTATCTTTATTTCGGCGGGATCCACGCTGCGACCAATGATAGCAGGCGCTTGGACCAGCAGAGCAATTACCACATGGTCCCAGGCTCTTCTGGATGGATTGGGAGATAATACTCCTAGGACAGAGCTAGTTTCTGTGGCTTCAAGGATAGTTGAAGCAAACGCCTTTTTGACCGATGCCATCTTGGATGCGATACAGACCACAGCTAGAACATCCGCATCCTCGGTTGCTGCACGACGAGCGTTGTGGCTGAAGAATTGGACGGCAGATTTGAGCTCTAAAAAGTCTCTGACATGTTTGCAGTTTAAGGGGAAACGTTTGTTTGGAGAGGAGCTAGAGAAAATAATTTCCCAAGCAACAGGGGGAAAGAGCACTCTATTGCCACAGACCAAGCCTAGGTATGGGTCTGGTTCAAAACAGGGCAGATTTTTTCGAGGTTCCAGTTTTCGTTCCCCAAGGAGAACACGGACATCGGAAGGCTATCGTGCCAAGGGGAAGTTTCAACAGCGAAACAAGCATCCGTGGCATAGCCGCAAGTCTAGTGTCAAGTCGACCACGGACAAGACCCCCTCCCAATGACTGGAGGGGGGCGTGGGACCTCAGTCGAGCCGTAGGGGGACGACTCGGGAGGTTCCAGGCGAATTGGAGGAGGGAGGTGTCCGACACCTGGGTTCAAACGCTAATCAGCGAGGGTTACAAGTTGGAGTTTCAGGCACCTCTGCCAAAACGTTTTCTTCTTTCCAGAGTACCAGTAAGGGAGCCAAAGCGCGAGGCTTTTTTCGGGACCGTAAGGTCACTACTACAATCAGGAGTAGTGGTTCCGGTGCCGTCCGGTCAACGCTTCGACGGCTTCTATTCAAATTTATTTATCGTGCCAAAGAAGGACGGGTCCTTTCGTCCAGTGTTGGACCTGAAGGCACTAAACAAATTCATAAAGTACTCCCGTTTTCACATGGAATCCATTCGTTCAGTCATCAGATCCATGAGAAAAGGAGAGTTTTTAGCATCCCTGGATATCAAGGATGCATATCTGCATGTTCCCATTTGGCCAGGACATCACAGGTTCCTGAGGTTTGCGGTTCTTCACCAGCATTACCAGTTTGTGGCCTTGCCATTCGGTCTAACGTCGGCACCACGGGTATTTACGAAGATCATGTCATCCATGACAGTGATTCTGCGACTTCAGGGAATTTCGATCATTCCATACTTGGACGACATCTTAGTAAAGGCAGAATCATTGGAAAGAGCTACGAGGAATGTGTCCATCACGGTGACAACACTAGAATCATTCGGGTGGATGATCAATCGTCAAAAGTCGTCGTTGGTACCCAGCCAGGTCATGCAGTTCCTGGGGCTAGTATTCAATACAAGCTCACAGAAAGTATTTTTGCCAAAGGAGAGACAGTTGAGACTCAGGAACAGGGTATCACAACTTATCCAGAACCACACACCCACGATACGATTTTGCATGCAGGTTCTAGGATTAATGGTGGCAGCAATGGAGGCGGTTCCATGGGCCCAATTTCATCTGCGACCATTACAGTTGTGCATAATCCGCAAATGGAAGAGGGGATCTCTCGAGAATACTATGACCCTAGACAGGACAACACGAGAGTCCTTGAACTGGTGGATGGATTCAGCAAGACTGGCTCAGGGACAGTCGTGGGAGGACCCACCGTGGATGTTGATAACAACCGATGCAAGCCTGACCGGATGGGGGGCAAGGCTCGACCAGAGGTGGGCACAGGGCACATGGTCTCCCGAGGAGTCCAGACTGCCTATAAACATTTTAGAGCTTCGGGCCATTTTCCGGGCTCTAGTTCAGTGGCAGGATATGTTACAGCACCAGCACATAAAGGTGCAATCAGACAACGCAACAGCGGTGGCCTACCTGAATCATCAGGGGGGAACAAGGAGTGTATCCGCATGGAGGGAGACACAGAGGATAATGGAGTGGACAGAGTGCAACAATGTAGTAGTAGCAGCGGTTCACATTCCCGGAATCCTGAATTGGGAGGCAGACTATCTAAGTCGAAATCGCTTAGATCCAGGCGAATGGGAACTCATACCGGAGGTATTCGACATTCTAGTAGAAAGGTGGGGTTGGCCGGACATCGACCTGATGGCGTCCAGGCACAATGCAAAGCTGCCAAGGTTCCTTTCAAGGTCAAGGGATCCGGAAGCAGAAGGAGTGGATGCAATGACATTTCCTTGGAGTTTTCACAAGGCGTATGTGTTTCCGCCAATACCCATGATTCCAAGAATCCTCAAGCGATTTCGGCAGGAGAATCTGACCTTGCTCATAGTGGCTCCTTTTTGGCCAAGAAGGGCATGGTTTTCAGACCTGATTTCCCTGGCAGAGGGAGATTGGTTCAGACTACCAGCAAGACCGGACCTACTTCGTCAGGGACCAATATTGCACCACAACCCGGCCCTGTTCTCTTTGACGGCTTGGCGATTGAGACAGCCATCCTGAGGCGTAAGGGGTTTTCTGACAGGGTGGTGGAAACCATGATTAAGGCTAGGAAACCCGTATCTGCTAAGGCCTACTATAGGGTCTGGAAGGCTTATCAGACGTGGTGTGAGAGACATCAGGTTCCATTTGAAGGGTTACGGATTGGCAATGTACTACAATTCCTTCAGCAAGGATTGGATGGTGGTCTTAAACTATCATCTTTGAAGGTGCAGGTCTCGGCATTATCGGTATTATTTCAGGAGCGCTACGTGATGATGTGCAAACTTTTCTACAAGGAGCAGCGCATGTCACTCCCTTATTTCGTCAGTCGGTTCCGGTATGGGACCTTAACTTGGTTCTCAGGGCATTACAGGAAGCCCCATTTGAGCCCATGAGGTCGGTAGACCTAGGGTGGTTGACGTCAAAGGTGGTCTTTTTATTGGCCATTTGTTCGGCCAGGAGGGTGTCAGAGCTGGGCGCACTCTCGGTCGCTCCGGAGCTTATGGTTTTCCATAAAGACAAGGTTACCTTGCGTACGATACCAAGCTTCTTACCTAAGGTGGTATCTGATTTTCATGTGAATCAGCCTATTGTGGTACCCTCCTTGTGTCCAGAGCCTAAGAATGAGGGGGAGAAGAAGCTACATACCTTGGATGTTGTTCGGGCCTTACTGTACTATGTGGATAGAACAGCCTCTTTTAGGTGTTCAGATTTGCTTTTTGTCATTCCCTCAGGTCCAAGGAAAGGGGCAGCTGCTACAAAGGCTACGATAGCCAGATGGATTAAAAAGTCTATCTACCAAGCATATGAGAGTTCTCAGAGAAGTCCCCCAGCACAGGTAAAGGCTCATTCCACTAGGGCGTTAAGCACCTCCTGGGCATGGAGAAACGAGGCTTCTGCAGAGCAGCTGTGCAAGGCAGCGACATGGTCATCAGTTCATACTTTTACGAAATTCTATCGTTTTGATGTTTTTTCCTCCGCCGAAGCTAGTTTTGGTAGGAAGGTGCTTCATGCGGTAGTTATGACCGACTAAGGGCGGTCTGTCTCTTCCCTCCCTGGTATTCAGAGGGACTGCTTTGGTAAGTCCCAGTGGTTCCTGTGTCCCCCAAGGACGTTAGAGAAAAGGAGATTTTTTGTATAACTTACCGTTAAATCTCTTTCTCTCTAGTCCATTGGGGGACACAGGACCTCCCTCCCTGAGACAAGAGTTCTCTGTATTTGTTTTGAATTAATTCTATATATTTTTTGGTTATGTTATTCTCGGTTGATATACTAAACTGAGTTAGAGGGTTAAGTACAAGGGATATATATGTGGAAGGGGAGGAGCAATTGTTTTTTGTGTCAGTGTCCTGCCTCCTGGTTGGAGTAGCTTAACCCAGTGGTTCCTGTGTCCCCCAATGGACTAGAGAGAAAGAGATTTAACGGTAAGTTATACAAAAAATCTCCATATATATATATATATATATATATATATATATATATATATATATATATATATATATATATATATATATATATATATATATATATATATATATATATATATATATATATATATATATATATATATATATATATATATATATATATATATATATATATATATATACACACACACCTAGGTAAACCTGCGGGTATTGTGCCGGCCCTCACATCACTACTACTAGTTGAAGTGCCCTGTATAGTTCCTACTTAGTTATTTCAAAGGGACAATATACTTGCTTTCTTCCAATTATTTATCCTTTACTAAAGAATAAAATGTTGGTAAGAAAACATTTATTTTTTTCAACAAATGTGCCCACATATGAGTAGAAGTCACATGTCTTGCATTGATAATGACAGAGCAGCGAAAATTCTATTTGACCACTAGATGGCACTTCCCTTTTAGTTTTCAAATCCAAAATCTCCTAAATTATAAATATCTTGTAATCTTATCTTCAGCTGAAGATTCTGCTGCAATCCATAATAAACGGTCTGCTATCTACTGAAGACAGTAAATGGAAGATTAGAAATAGGTAAATTACAAATATTATTGGGGAAATCTAAGATCTATTTATCGGTGTTTACAAAAATGATTGAAACATATCACATGCATGTACATCATTATTCCATTTTTTGGCTGTTGTTTCTTGAGCAACAATGTCTGATTGATATTTTTCTCTGCATACACATACATGTAACGTATAAATATATAATACACAAAAGCCATGAATATCTTGTAAATTATATCCTTATAAACGGTGAGTTCTGATGTCATCAGTTATAAACGGTGAGTTCTGATGTCATTTCTGTCACATGACTCACTGAAACTTGTGTATTATAATAAATAAAGTACCCCCTGCTGCAAAATATGAGGATATTAGAAGTTACCTCGGAGTTCCATGACCTATATAAAAACACTCGACCTTCGGCCTCGTGTTTTTATATGGTCATGAAACTCCTCGGTAACTTATAATATCCTTATATTTTACAAGAGGGGGTACTTTATTCACTATATATATTATATATAGTCTAAATTATCCTAGCAACCATGCACTGATTTAAATAAGAGACTGGAATATGAAAAGCAGAGAGGCCTGAATAGAAAAGTAAAAAAATATAAAAAGTAGGGATGCACCGAATCCACTATTTTGGATTCGGCCGAACCCCCGAATCCTTCGTGAAAGATTCGGCCGAATTGAATCCGAACCCTAATTTGCATATGCAAATTAGGGGTGGGAAGGGGAAAAATGTTTTACTTCCTTGTTTTCTGACAAAAAGTCACATGATTTCCCACCCGTTCAGCTTCGGTTCGGCCGAATCGTGCTGAAAAAGGCCGAATCCTGGCCGAATCCCGAACTGAAGCCTGGATTTGTTGCATCCCTAATAAAAAGTAGCAATAACACTACATTTGTAGCCTTACAGAGCATTTGTTTTTAGATGGGGTCAGTGACCCCCATGTGAAAGCTGGAAGTCAAAAGAAAAAGCAAATAATTCATAAACTATAGCAAAAAAAAAAAAAATCAAGTGAAAAGTTACTTAGAATTGGCCATTCTATAACATACTGAACATTAACTTAAAGGTGAACCACCCCTTTAACCTTTACTTCTTCTTTGATGGATCATATTTTCTATACTATGGCAGCTGGTGGCCGCATTCTATAGGGGGCGACATCATTGTTGGTGCCCTGAAAATCTGTATTTTCGTCTATTCAGTATACGCTTATATTTACCGTTTGTATAAAGAACCAAAAGAAACCAGTGTCTGGAGATATTTGTATTTATGGGAGGAACGAAGAGGAGACGCCTTCCCTGAAAGCCTGGAAATGGTGTAGGCTCCACAAAACATACCAAAGGGATGAATCGACATACAATACATACACGTATAAAATGAAAATACAGTTAGGAGGTGGGGGTGTGTCTACACACCTCGTTGAGGTGATTTAAACGCTGTAATTCACTTATATTACACACTTGAAAAAGGGCAGTTGCGCCCGAAACATGTCGTGTGTGGATTAAAATAAAATTTGGCACATTTGCAGTTATCCTGCGATTTGGTCCTTTGTTCCAGACTACAGATATTGGATTGATATTTTAGGTGCTTGGACGGAGCACCATAGGAACAGTAATAGGATCCACTGCAATCCTCCGTGTGTATCAATCACACTATTGAGACTATTGGTCCGTCCTATACACAGGAGTTGAACCTACCTGAGCATGTCGGTGGAATCCACCCCTAATCTGAATGATCATACATCCACCTTTGCTTATGAAGATTCGGATGTCGAACGCATCCTTAAACGAGTTGAATCGTTCCATTTTGATGTGGCCAGCTCACCTCCGGAAGATGATACCGGGAAACAGCTTCTAAATTTGCAAAAGAAAGAAATCAGTCTGACTTTGCATGTAAGTACACTTGCACAATACATTAAACAGAAGCGCATACCACGAGGACTTCGATTGGATATTAAACCTAATTTAGGTATCGAAGATACTACCTTTATACAGCAATGGTATGCTATCTGCAATAAATGCAGCCAAGACCTGATGTTATTATCGGTTGATCGCCTATCTACACAGGTGGAGGCGATTAGGATAGACGCTGAGAGACTCCGTACAAAGATCGTGGCAGACAAAGGTGAGGAGGAGTCTTCTAAAATCTTTGCGCAATACCGCACCAATTAAACAAACTGCGGGATAACATCGCGGCCAAGAAAGCCTTTAAATTTGACAGGGACGCCGACGACTATTTGCATAATCGTGTGTACACATGGCGGGAGGATCGAAACCTACAGAGGGCTGCATATATCCACCAGAGAACGGAATGCGGAAGGGGAGAGTACCGCACAGAGGGCCAATACAGACCATACCATCGGGGAAGTGCCCGAATCAGAGGGCCAGATCACCTACCCCCGCAACGCCAAAGCTACTATCACATGCCGAATACTATGCCACTACAGTCGGGTGCATCCAGCAGCAGCGACGAATACAGCTCCATGCCATCCAGCCAGCCTTTTTTAGATGTGGATATAAGAGAACAACGCTATCCCCCAAAAAGACAATACCGGAACCCGAGAGCACCGATAACCCGAGAGGAATATCCACGGAGAACCCACTCCAAAGTGAGGTATTAGATTTGTGTATTAACATATCCTCTTATTCATTGACTGATACAGAGACAGCACTGCTTAACAAAGGATTGGGTTATGTACCATATTATGATAATTATATGCATGATTGGGATATTGATTTTTTGAAGTTCGTTAGGAGACTCAACCTTAAAATGCATTTCCTAGACCATCCTGACTTTGTTAGTGAGAAACCTGGAGATTTATGTAAGCTAAGGAAACCCAGTACCTTTATTCCATTAATAGATAATGCTGCGATAGTTACTTTTGAAAACATCATACGTAAAGAGGTACAAAAAATATGGGATATAAAGGGGCAAAATAAATATTGCCAAAATTTAACTAAAAAAGAGAGGGACGCTTTACATAAATTAACACTTCGTTCTGAAATTATAATTAGGCCAGCAGATAAGGGGGGAGCAATAATTGTGATGGATAAGACACAATATATGAATGAAGCACTTAGACAATTGTCAGTGCCAGAGCATTATGAGTTAATCCCCCCAGGATCCTGTCTGGTCTATAAAACGTGAGGTTGATAACTTAGTACTGGAAGCTTGGGAGCAGGGTATAATTAATACCTCTACAAAAGAATTTCTTACCACCAAACACCCACGTACACCTATCTTACATTTGCTTCCCAAAATTCATAAATCCCTCACTGACCCTCCTGGTCGGCCAATTATATCCGGGATTGGATCTATTTTGGAGCCTCTATCAAAATTTGTGGATCAATATCTCCAACCGATTGTGTGTAAAATTCCAACGTGTCTAAAGGACACCACTGACCTCTTGAGACACCTTCAAAAGTTTGTTTTACCTGCCGATAATGTATACCTTTGTACAATTGACATCCAGAGTTTGTACACTTCCATTCCCCAAAGGGAGGGCATTAAGTTTGTAGAAGAGTCACTACTGGAAACTGACATTGAGCACCATCTTTTATTCTTTCTCCTTGATTGTCTGTCTTTGGTGCTACACAAAAATTATTTTAGATTTGATGATAAGTACTATTGGCAACGCCAAGGTACATCGATGGGTGCGTCCGTCGCCCCGTCATTTGCAAATATTTTTGTGTACCACCTTGAACAAAAAATTTTTTTGAAGGGCCCATTTAACCAGCATATTTTGGGTTATTGGCGTTTTGTGGATGACATTCTATTATTATGGCAGGGCTCAGAGGAGACTTTTACAAACATGTTGTCCCTAGTTAATACTAGTCACCCCACCATTAAATTTACTGGTGAGTGGTCTGACACATCAGTACATTTTTTAGATGTGAAACTTAGTATTTGCAACCATAAAATCATAACAGAAATGTATTCTAAACCCACAGACCGAAACACGTTGTTGCTTAGATCCAGTTACCACAATCCACATATATTGAACGCCATACCCAAGGGCCAATATATGCGTGCTCGTCGCATTGCATCCACGGATAGCCAATATAAAAGGGCGGCTGATGCTTTGACAAATAAATTGTCTAAACGGGGATACCAGGGAACTAAATTGAAAACCATCCAAAATGAGATAGGTAGAATCAGCAGGGATGAACTTATACACACACCCATTAAAAAACAGTCCAATGATCGTATACCTTTTGTATCAAAATTTGGCAGACAAAGTAAATGCATTGAAAACATCATAAAAAGGTTTTGGCCGGTACTACAACAGGATAGCAAATATGGTTCACTTTTTAAAGAGATACCTATATTCAGTTACACTAGGGGTCGGAGCCTTAGAGACATTTTGTGTCCCTCAGACATTGTTCAGCAAAAAGAGAAGAAAATGTTTTGGGGACCACCAAAGAGAGGTACGTACGCATGTTTAAATTGTGTTTGCTGCTCCTCTATAATAAAAGGAGAAACAGTGTGCCATCCCACCAAAGGTAATAACGTACCCCTTAGAAGTTTTTCAACATGCAATACCAAAAATGTGGTTTACATGTTAAAATGCCCTTGTGGATTAGCCTATATTGGTCAAACAGGCAGAGCAGTTAAGGAGCGTATAAAGGAACACAAGGGTAATATTAGAAACTTCAAAGCAGGCACCCAATCCGATACATCTGTATCGAGACATTTTGTCTCCCAAGGCCATAGCCAGACACAATTGAGATGGATGGTATTGGAACATGTGAAACTACCAAGAAGAGGAGGAAACCTCTCCAAATTGCTTCTACAACATGAAGCAAGATGGATTAAAAAATTGAATACTATGTACCCGATGGGTCTAAATGACCATTGGAGCCTGATTCCGTTTCTTTGATTTATGATCACTATCTAATAGATGTCTTCCTCGTTTTCTCTTTTTTTACAGATTCTGAAATTTTCTAACCAGTTAGTCTCTACTAAGGGTAAGACGTATATACTATAACTTAGTTCCAAAGAAGCTGTATTTATGAATTTATTGCTACCTAGAATAATTCGAATGTGACGTGTGACATTTGCTTTAGTGGAATTAGGCCCTAAGGGGCAGTTTTTCACACTAAACTACTTTTTCAGTGTTTTACTCTTTTGTATTACTTATATGTGTAAATATTATATATTAACTTTTTGTATACACTTTTAGGTATTTATGGGACTGCCACGTTGTATCCAGCATAAAGGACTTTATTATCTTGAATTTTAGCAATATTGTATATATATTGGATTTTTGTTTACATTGAATCTTCATTGGTGTTTAGGAGGTGGGGGTGTGTCTACACACCTCGTTGAGGTGATTTAAACGCTGTAATTCACTTATATTACACACTTGAAAAAGGGCAGTTGCGCCCGAAACATGTCGTGTGTGGATTAAAATAAAATTTGGCACATTTGCAGTTATCCTGCGATTTGGTCCTTTGTTCCAGACTACAGATATTAAAATGAAAATACAGTTATGGGACCTGTTATCCAGAATGTTTGGGACCTGTGGTTTTACGGATAAGGGATCTTGCCATAATTTGCATCTCCATACCTTAAGGGATTCACTTTAGGATGGAACTGCTTTCTGGTAGGCTATTGTTTTCCTACTCAATGTAACTGAATGTGTTGCAGTGTGACCTGGATTTTACTATTGAGTGCTGTTCATAAATCTACCAGACAGCTGTTATCTTGTGAGCTGCTATCTGGTTACCATCCAATTGTTCTTCTGATGGGCTGCTGGGGGTATAGCAGTAAAGAGTGACTGAAGTTTATCAGAGCACAAGTGACATGACTGGGGGCAGCTGGGAAACTGACGATATGTCTAGCCCCATGTCAGATTTGAAAATTAAATATAAAAAATTAGTTTGCTCTTTTGTGAAATGGATTACAGGAGCACCACTATTAACTATTAAAAATTTTCCCTTGACCGTATCCCTTTAAGAATGATTTCAGTAGTTAATGAACCCAATAGGATTGTTTTGTCTCTAATGAGGGTTCATTATTATTAGTTGGGATTAAATACAAGGCACTGTTTTATTATTACAGAAAAAAATACATTTTGAAAATTAAATGATTTGATTATAATGGAGTCTATGGGAGATGGCCAGGGTGGGACTGGGCCGGTGGGACACTAGAAAAAAACCCTGTGGGCCCGGCCTGAATCTGTGCGCTACCTGACCTCCCCCAGCCCGATTTTTTTTATCCGAATAATCCAAATTTTAAAAACTGATTTTCTTTTTCTCTGTAATGATAAAACAGTACCTTGTACTTGATCCAAACTGAGATATAATTAATCCTTATTGGAAGCAAAACCAGCCTATTGGGTTTATTTAATGTTTAAGGGAGGAACTCCACGGGCGATTTCGGCACGATCAGACGCGCTGCACAAAAACGCAGGCGTCAAGTCGGATGCAATGGAAATAAGGTAAGCAACAGGAACGTCAGATGGTGTCGCAACGTTCGCCAGATGCGACTGTCAGATGCAGACGCGCGCTTTTCCATCTCTTACCTTATTTCCGTCGCAGGAAGGGCAGGACTACATGACCGATTCCGCCACAATGCGCTGCGCAAAATCGCAGGCGTCACGTCGGATGCGACGGAAACAAGGTAAGTAATAGCAGTGTCGGATCGTGTCGCATTGTTGACGCGACACGATGGTTGGATGCAGGTGCAGCGTCTGCATTCAACAGACCTGTAATCTGGGTTGCCACCTGCCCGGTTTTGACTCAGACAGCCCGGGTTTTTTGAAGGGGTTGCCCGGGTTAAAACTGTCTGCCCGGTTTTCCAAATTAGGAAATCCGGGCCGGATTCCACCCGGAAAAAAGGTGGCAACCGTACCTGTTATCCAGAATGCTCGGGACCTGGGGTTTTCCCGATACTGGATCTTTCCATAATTTGGATCTTCATACCTTAAGTCTACTAGAAAATCATTTAAGTGTTAAATAAATCTAATAGGATGGTTTTACTAACAATAAGAATTCCTTATATCTCATTTGGGATCAAGTATAAGGTACTGTTTTATTATTACAGAGAAAAAGGGAAAATATTTTTGAATTATTTGGATAAAATGGAGTCTATGGGAGATAACCTTCCTGTAATTCAGAGCTTTCTTGATGACAGGCTTCCAGATAACGGATCCCATACCTGTACATAGTTTAGTTTTCTGAACTACTAGTACTTGTAGTAAAACTGTACATTTTGTTGATTTCTCCCAAGTTCATTAAACCTGTAACTTCAGCAGAAATGCAAATGTCTCATTCCAAAACAAAGTTGCCCATTTTCCCTTCTTTGACATAAAACTAATATATGATATTTATGGGAATATTTATCAAAGGGTGAAAATATGGCAACATTTTTTTGTATAATATGGTCCTAAAATCTATACAAGTGGATAGAGATCAGAGTTGAGTATTCCCTAATGGCAAATTGTGGTAACACCTTTGCTAAATATGCCCCGCTGTGTTTCAAGGTCTTTGAACTAAACCCCTCGGAGCAGGTCTTGTCCATGGAGTTCACAGGCGCCATCTTCTCCCGTGTGGTCTTCTTTCTGGATTGCCCAGCGTTTGGCGGCGCATGAGCAGAAGGAGCATTTGCCGGTTCAGCTCTACTGCGCATGTGCCGAAAAAATAAATCGGAAACCTTTGTGACTTTCGGCACATGCGCAGTAGAGCTGAATACTCCTACTGCGCATGCGCTGCCAAACGCTGGGCAATCCAGAAAGAAGACCGCACGGGAGAAGATGGCGCCTGTGAACTCCATGGACAGGACCTGCGCCGTGGGGTAAGTAGCAACTTAGGGGCATTTGCCCGGGGGGGAGGAGGGAGGGGGGACAACACAGGGGAGGGTTTTAGCACCGAAGGGGTTGACTTCTCCTTTAAGTACCTCCTCCTCCTCCAAGGCTTTAGCAGGTACATGCACATGAAGTACCCTTCATCCTAGGGTGGTTAAAATAGAGCACCAAAGGCTAGGATAAGAGACCTGTACCAGAGGTAGTTGGACACTTGGTGTGGGTCACCCCCATCTAATGGTTTAAAAATTAGTGGTAAGCCAAATTTTCCATGTGACACAATCCATACACTCATTTTTATTCCTTAGTAAAGGTTGGGCACCAGTGTTGGGCAGGGGGCTCCGGGCCTGCAGCCTCAGGGGCTCCCAACAACATCACCTGGGCCCCCCCAACCGCAAACTCCTCTGTGTTGAGACCTCCTGCACCCCACACCTCCCAACACATTGATTGCATTTTTTGTTGGGTAAAAACACAGAAATATATGTCTACCCCCCCCCCCCCATTCTACTGAATCTAAAATGGGTAACCATGCCTTTCTGCTCCAAACTACTGAGTCGCAAGACTTTCCCCAAATTATAGCCAATTATATACCCCACATTTCATACCATGCAAGCAAAAGAAATCCTAAATATGAACGCCAGGGGTCTACTGAACAACTTGTGCCTGATATGCACAGATAAACCAAACTATGTCGCACACAGAAACCCCCAAATGGATATATAGCAGACAAAATTCCATTGGCAAAATGAAGTAACAAAGAACAGAGCGAAATGTAATACAATCACTAAAATCCAACAAAACCACAAAAAAACAATGCTTTTTTTTCACACCTAGGGGCAGATTAACTAAACTCGAGTGATGGTTCGAATTTCAAAAAGTTCGAATTTCAAAGTAAATTTTTGGGTACTTCGACCATCGAATAGGCTATATTCGACCATTTGACTTTGATTCGAATGATTCGAAGTAAAAATAGTTTGACTATTCGACCATTCTATAATCGAAGTACTGTCTCTTTAAAAAAACTTCGACTTCATAATTTGCCAAATTAAAGCTACCGAAGTGCAATGTTAGCCTATGGGGACCTTCCAGAGCACTTTTCTAAGTTTTTTTTGATCGAATAAAAATCCTTAGATCGATCACTAAAAATCGTTAGAATCGTTCGATTCAAACGATTTAATCGTTTCTATTCGATCGATTGAATATGGTAAATATCCCTCTACTTCAATATTCGAAGTCGAGGGATTTCAATTTGAGGGTCGAATTTCGAAGTTTTTTTAACTTCGAAATTCGACCCTTAGTAAATCTGCCCCCTAGTGTAATCAGCAGTCACCTGCGCAAGCTGAAAATGCAATTAAAATGGCTAAAAATGCACCGAAGTCACCGAAATTGCAATATAATCACCGAAATAACATACAAAAGTAATTGCACGGTGCAATTAGTGAACACGCTATTCGCAATGGCAATAAAACTATTTTTTCAGGCAAAAAAAGAGACACAATAGTATGTGTGTACAATAGCCAAATTGCCTGTTGTGTGCGTTTGCAGGCGTGAGGGCTGTAAATGTATGTGACCCCCCTGATCCCCCAAAATTGTCTGTGTGTAAGTGTGAATGTAAGTGTAAATTAGTATAATAAGTGTGTGGGGGTGGCACTAACCTGGGGGGGCAACTGCAAATTGTCCAGGAGGCAGAGCTGGAACCGGAGGAGACGGTCTTCCATGCAGGATCCGGTGAGAGACTGGAATATGAATAGGAAAGGGTCTGAATAGAAAGATGAGTAATAAAAAGTAGCAATAACAATACATTTGTAGCCTTACAGAGCATTTGTTTTTAGATGGGGTCAGTGACCCCCCCATTTGAAAGCTGGAAAGAATCAGAAGATGAAGGTAAATAATTAAAATAAATAATGAAGATCAAATGAAAAGTTTCAATCAGCCATACAGTTATGCGATCCATTTTCCAGAAACCAGTTATCCAGAAAGCTTTAAAATACGGAAAGGCTGTCTCCCATAAGGGCAAATTCACTAAACGCCAAAGCGCCTAACGCTAGCGTGAATTCGCCAGCGTTGGGCATTTTTGTTAATTACGCTGGCGTAAATTCGCTAGTGTTACTTCACACCCTTACGCCTGGCGAATTTATGCAACGGACGTAACTACGCAAATTCCCTAATGCACGCATTGTTCTGAACGCTACCTTTTACGCCAGACTTCCTTCGCCTCCTCAAACCAGGCGAAGTGCAATAGAGTAGATAGGGATTGCTTCAAAAAAAGTTAAAAAATTTTCTAAGTCCCACAAAACGCTGGCGTTTTATCATTTTTTATGGGTGATAGGCTGAAAAAGATCGATTTTTTTGGAGGCTACCCTCCTTCCCCCCTACATTTCCTAACTCATGGCAACTTAACTATACAGTGGGCACATGTGTAGGGCAAAATAAACATTTTATTTGCTGTTTTGAAGTTTTCCTAGGCTTGTGTAGTGATGCTACATATACCTCCATTGTAACTTGAATTTGGCGCCGTATGCAAATTAACCATCGCTAGCGTAACTTCGCTTTGCTTGGCGAATTAACGCTAGCGCAACTTTGCAACCTTACACTACCCCTGAGCGCAACTTTGGATTTTAGTGAATTTGCGTAACGCTGGCGAAAATACACCTGGCGAAGTGCGGCGAATCGGACGCTGGCGCAATTACACATCTTAGTGAATGTCCCACATAGACTCCATGTTATCAAATTGATCCAATTTTTTTAAAATGATTTCCTTTTCTCTGTAATAATAAAACAGTACCTTGTACGTGATCCAAACTAAGATATAATTAATCCTTATTGGAAGCAAACCCAGCCCATTGGGTTTATTAAATGTTTTCATGATTTTCTAGTAGACTTAAGGTATGAAGAGCCAAATTACGGAAAGATCTGTTTTGCGGAATACACCAGGTTACTATTATTATTACAGAGAAAAAAGTGGATTATTTGGATAAAATGGAGTCTATGGGAGTCTTTTCGTAATTTGGAGCTTTCTGGATAATGGGTTTCCAGAGAATGGATATCATACCTGTATATTCAATTTTAGTTACTTGGTGAAGTGAAATCCCTATAGTAAAAATGTACTCCCCAATCTTTCCTGTTTAGTTTATTAGCAGCTATATCTGGCTCATTATTTTGGGAGGAGATCAGGGCCTACCTTGGAGTACACAAGATATTAGGGTGGGCTTCACACTCTACCAGAAATCTGAGCTGCTGGGTGTGTCTAGTTTATTTACATGAAGGAATATGTTAATATGTATCCATCCCATCTGCTTTAGTCTGAAACTGCCTTTCTGTCTTTTCTGGACTGTAATGGACATTTGTCTCTTACACTGAATATGTCAAACCTAGCAAGTATATTTCACCTTTCCTGACATCCATAGTGGCCTCACCTATATATATATATATGTATATAAGCACTGAGGCCTCGCCTGCCAACCAGCATCATTTACTCTCTTCCCCAAAATAACTTGAAAGGGGTTGTTCTGTTCTCCATTAAATTAATGTTTATAATGACGTAGAGAGTGATATTCTGAGACAGTTTGCATTTTTTTTTTATTTGTGGTTATTTACCTTTTTCTTCAGCAGCTTTCTAACTTGCAATTTCAGCAGTCTGGTTGCTAGGGCCTAGTTTGCCCTAGCAATGATGAATTGATTTGAATAAGAGACTGGAATATGTACAGTATAGGAGAGGGCCTGAATAAAACTATGAATAACAAAAAGTAGCAATAACAATAAATGTGTAGCTTTACAGAGCATTTGTTTTTAGATGGGGTCAGTGACCCCCGTTGAAAGCTGGAAAGAATCTGAAGAAGAAGGCAAATAATTAAAAAGCTATAAAAAAGAAAAAATCAAGGCCAATTGAAAAGTTACTTAGATTTACATATTCTAGAGAATACTAAAAGGTAACTCAAAAGTGAACCACCTCTTTAATGAGGATGAACCTGGCATAATAACATTTTAGATGGCGAATGGTCGATGTAGAATCTTTAAAAAGACAGTACATGACAGTACATGATAAATTTCGATATTCGGATTTTTTAATCTTTTTCAAATTTGAATCGAATTTGGTCTATTCCCTAGTCGAAGTACACAAAAAATAGCTCGAAATTCGCATATTTTTCATTCGAAAATTCACCTCGACCTTTGATAAATCTGCCCCTTAAGGTGTGAAGATCCAAAATACAGAGAGATCTATTATTTGCAAAATAAATCCTTATTGGAAACAAAACCAGCCCATTGGGTTTATTTAATGTGTAAATTATTTTTTAGTAGACAAGGTATTAAGATCCTAATTATTATCCAGAAAACCTCAGGTCCTGAGTATTCTGGATTAAAGGTCCCATACTTGTATATAAATTCCAAATTTACTTTACCTCCTATTTAGCCAAAAGTATATATAAAATACAACCCCTCCAATAACACAGCACTGTGGGCCTATGTATAGGATTCCACCATTTCTTAAAATTTTAAATAAAAATGTTCCGTTGCTATTCTCTGAAGACAGATGACATCACAATAAGGATAACACCTTTGTGAGTCATCTGCTCTGTTGCTATTGGCTGAAGACCGATGACATCATAATAAGAATAACATCTTGTGCTGTGTAAGGCTCATTTCCATTAAGAGCTGTTTTGGAGAGAGAGAGAGAGAGAGAGAGAGAGAGATTTGTTGTGTGGAGAGAGAGAGATTTGTTGTGTGGAGAGAGAGAGATTTGTTGTGTGGAGAGAGAGAGATTTGTTGTGTGGAGAGAGAGATTTGTTTTTTTTTTTGGAGAGAGAGAGAGATTTGTTTTTGTTTTTTGGAGAGAGAGAGATTTGTTTTTGTTTTTTGGAGAGAGAGAGATTTGTTTTTGTTTTTTGGAGAGAGAGAGAGATTTGTTTTTTGGAAAGAGATATATTTTGTTTTTTTTGGAGAGAGATTTGTTTTGGAGAGAGAGAGAGATATTTGTTTTTCAGAGAGATTTCAGGTAAGTTTATGTACAATATTATATCCTATAGTATGACAAGGTACCGCTATATTTAGCCCTTATTCCATGGTTCAGTGTCTGAGTATTAGTATCAGAATTTTGTTTCAATTTGTAAGTAGCCATGGCACGCTATCACTATCACTTAGTGCTCCCTGCTAGATATATCATTATTATTGCACTTCAGCAGTGGATTTCATGAGAAATAAAGACTTTCATGTGTTACAATTGTGAACTATGTAAGAAAAAAGGCAATGCCCTGTCGTATTGCTCTGTATGCCAAGCAGGCTTTTTATAAGGACATCAGGCTTTACTGGAGGGAAAGGGAGTTATTCAGCCTGAGTTCTAGACAAACCTTTAATATAGATGTGCTTCTTATTAGAACAGATCCCTAGATTACAGTCTGTATAGAGATGTGCTGCCCTTCTTACAGTTGTTACCGGCTAAACCAACTGCCTTTAGCAATGGGCCTGAGTGAGAGTGGCAGTTGATAGCAGCATGGATATAGACACTCACACACAAAACACAAAACAAACAAGTCAATAAACATGTACATTTATACCCGGGTGGAAACATAACCAATGAGGTTTAGAGGTGGGCATGTATTTAGCTGCACCAAACATAAAACATACAATTAACCTCCAGCTTCCTACCCATGATTATGTTCATTTTGGCTGCTCAGCCTATAGAATTATTGTACATTAGTAATGTATGTAATCATTGCTTTTCTGCCCCATTAAAGTAGCAAATACCAGTATGTTTTTAAAGGGGAAGTTCACCTTTACCACAACCTTTAGTATGTTATAGAAATTCTAATTCTAAGCAACTTTTCAGCTGGTCTTCATTTTTTTCCCTATTCTTTTTGCATTATTTGCCATCTTCTTCTAACTCTTACCAGCTCTCAAATGGGGGTCATGGACCTCATCTAAAATAAATGCTCTGTAAGGCTACAAATGTATTGTTATTCCTCCTTTTTATTGCTCATCTTTCTATTCAGGGCATCTCCTATTTAAATTTCGGCCTCTTATTCAAATAAATGCATAGTTGCTGGGGTAATTTGGACCCTAGCAACCAGATTGCTGAAATTACAGGAGAGCTACTGAATAAAAAGCAAAATAACCCAAACACCAATAACTAATAAAAAATTAAAACCAATTACAAATGAACTCAGAATAGCAAGCTCAACATCATACTAAAAGCTGAACAACCCATTTAAGGTATGGCTCAAGATTTTCACCATCACTAACTGAGCTTCCTGAGGCAATATGTTTGCCATAAAACTCTGGGGGAGGCAATGACAGGGAATGAGGCATTTGAGCTATTTTCTGCCTGAGCACAACGGTGTCACATTGAGATCGAGTTTAGTAAAAGATCTTTAGTTGCAGAGGTTTAACTAGATATTACTGGGCCCCACATAAATTATTTTTCAGGTCCCCAAAATTTCTAGAGGTTGACCTGTTTTACTAGTTTTTATTGAAATTATATATGAATTAGGGACTCATGGGACCATTTACCTCCTGGGTTCCCTGCAGCCATGGAGTCTGCTTCCTCTGTAGTTACGCCCCTGTTTAGTTGGGAGGTGCTGAACAGCCAATCCCAATGTTAAAACGGAGAACCACTTGATCCTCTATCCAAAAGTCTGGCAACTTGTGAAGCTCAAGATGTTGCACGACAGGCCATGCAAGCCTAAGACATGGGGTCTGAAGACAAAAGGGCCCCAAAGACATGGCTGGGCATTCATCTAAAATATGCAATACCCCATGCTACATCTCACTTACTTTTGATTTTACCTATTCCCACACCTTGTGTCTTAACACCTTCACCTTCTAGATTGTAAGCTCTTTTGGACAGGGCCCCCACCTCTTGTATCGGTTATTGGTTGCTATGTATGTAATTCAATGTATGTTCAATATATAAACCTATTTATTGTACAGGTATAGGATCCATTATCCTGAAACCTGTTATCCAGAAAGATTCGAATTATAGGAAGCTCACCTCCCATAGACTACATTTTAATCAAATAATTCCCATTTTAAAAAATGATTTCCTTTTTCTCAGTACAGTATCCAGAAACTCATTATCCAGAAAGCTCCAAATTACAGAAAGGCTATTTCCCATAGACTCCATTAGAATCAACTAATCAAAATATTTAAAAATGATTTCCTTTTTCTCTGTAATAATAAAAATGTAGCTTGTACTTGATCCCAACTGAGATATAATTAATCCTTATTGGAAGCAAAACCAGACTATTGGGTTTATTTAATATTTGCATGATTTTCTAATAGACTTAAAGGGGAAGGAAACCTAGTCAGCGCAATACCCACCACCCCCCCCTCCGGTTTGTTGCCCAACCTCCCTCCTCCCCCCTGGCCTACCCGTCCCGCTGGGCAAATGCCCCTAACTTGTTACTTACCCTTCTGCGCAGGTCCAGTCCAGGGAGTTCATCGACGACATCTTCTTCCATGCGATCTTCTTCCTGCTGTGAACGGCGCATGCGCAGTAGGATCATTTTGTCGGTACGATCTACTGCGCATGCGCGTGACTTTTGGCGCATGCGCAGTAGATTCGTACCGTCGAAATGATCCTACTGCGCATGCGCCAAAACGGCGTTCACAGCAGGAAGAAGATCGCATGGAAGAAGATGTCGTCTGTGAACTCCCTGGACTGGACCTGCGCAGAAGGGTAAGTAACAAGTTAGGGGCATTTGCCCAGCGGGACGGGTTGGCCAGGGGGGAGGAGGGAGGGTGGGCAACAAACGTGTGGGAGGTTTCCTTCCCCTTTAAGGTGTGAAGATCAAAATTACAGAAAGATCTGTTATCCAAAAAACCTCAGGTCCCAAGCATTCTAGATTACAGGTCTCATACCTTTAATAATAAATCAGTGCCTTGTACTAAATCCCAACGAACATATAATGAATCATTATTGGAGGCAAAACAAACCTACTGGGTTTATTTAATATTTACCCTTATATGGAAGGTCCCGTGCATTCTGGATAACAGGTGCCATACCTGTACATAAATAAGATAATGGTGTAGTACAAGTATGAATTTAATAACTGTCAAATAAAAATTCTTTCTTTTATTTTTCTATGTTAGAAAGAGAATGGAGTATAATCTTGAGGAGGAGACTGTGGATTTTAAAGATTTAGGTAATGGACTTTATAATTTACTTAAGGTATTTTTGGAATAATACAATGACATCATTTTAAAATGTCTTAGAAAAATTGGCTTCTCGAAGTAGGGATGCACCAAACCCAGCATCCAGTTTAGGGTTCAACCCTACTTTGCAACATTTGGCTAACCTGTGTATTAGTATGCTCTTTATACAGAGAAGTATCTTTAAGTACAGTTTGAGGACTCTTCTTTTTAACTATAAGGCAGATAAGACTAACCGTATCTCTACTTCTCCTTGACAGACCAGGCCCCAGTGATGAGATCTTGGGGGTCTCTGATGGACCTTAGGGACATAGAGGAGGTAGAAGAAGAACCATCAGAGGTGGAAGAGAAGGACAATATTACATTAGGTATAACTATATCTATATTTATATATACAAGTATGGGATCTCTTATCCCCCATAATTTAGATAAACATAATTTCATTCAACTAAAAAATTTTTATTCAACTTTTCCTTAACAGATCAAGCCCCAGTGATGAGGTCTTGGGGGTCTCTGATGGACCTTCAGAATGGAGAGGAGACAAAAGGAATAGAACCATCAGGTAGAAATCATAATATTATTCGCTGAAAAGTGCTTTGTATAGATTTGCATGGCTTCATATTCAAGATTTTTTCCTTTTTCTTTTGTGGCTGATATGCTGTTAGACCTAATGAGAGCTAACACTTCTTTCTCCTTTTTTTAGCAGCAAATGACTGGAGACCAAAACTGGATCTCCCAAATTCGAAGGTGGAAGAAGAGAAGAATGATAACAAATCAGGTATAATTATATCTATATTTATATATACAATTATGGGATCTCTTATCCGGAGTTGTTCCCCCATAATTTAGATAAACATACTTTCATTCAACTAAAAATCTTTTATTCAACTTTTCCTTGACAGATCAAGCCCCATTGATAAAATCTTGGAGGTCTCGGGATGGAGAGAAGGCAGAAAGAGAATCATCAGGTAGAAATCATAATATTATTTGCTGAAAAGAGCTTTGTATAGATTTGTATGGCTTCAGTTTCTATACTATTTTTGGCTCTGTGGCTGATATAGTGTCAGATCAAAGGAAAACCAACCCTTCCTTCTCTCTTTTTTTATCAGCAAAGGACAAGAGACCAGAAATGGATCTCCTAGATTCAAAAGTAAAAGAGGAGGATAATGATGAGAAAACAGGTATAATTATATCTACATTTATATATATATACAGGTATAGGATCCGTTATCCAGAAAGATACAAATTATTGAAAGTCCATCTCCCACAGACTCCATTTTTTCCAAATAATCCATATTTTTAACAATGATTTCATTTTACTCTGTAACAATAAATCTGTAGCTTGCACTTAATACAAACTAAGATATAATTAATTCTTATTGGAAGCAAAACCAGCCTATTGGGTTTATGTAATGTTCACATGATTTTCTAGTAGACTTTTTATATGAAGTTCCAAATTACAGAAAGAGCCATTATCTGGAACACCCCAGGTCCGGAGCGTTCTGGATAAGGTCCCATACCTGTACAAGTATATATAAATGGTTTATACAAAGGTATAGTTAGACATAAGGAGAACTTACCCTTTCTTTCACTTTTTCTTTTTTAGACCCAGCCTCAGTTAGGAGCTCGGGATTTGTTAAAGATCTGATTCAAGAAAAAGAGCAGGAAGTTGAGACAGGTATGAATCTTTATTAAAAATAAGAAAAAGCCAAACATAATTTAATGTATTGTGCTTTGCTCGTCTAATCCTTTAGCATACGATCCAGTTGATGAGGAAAGAGTTCTGTGGGTTCATTTGTACTTTTGGACTATTCAAATGCCATTTATTGAAATAGTTAAATGTATTGGGGCCTATGCATATGGGGTTGTGTCAAAGGGGTAAATTTATCAAAGAGTGAAGTTCCGCCACTAGAGTGAAATTCCGCAGCTCTCCATTCATTTCTATGGAATATTGAAAGGCGTATTTATCAATGGGTGAAAGTGAAATTTCACCCTTTGATTAATACGCCTTTAAAAACCCCATAGAAATGAATGGGAAGTGGCGGAATTTCACTCTAGTTGTGGAACTTCACTTTTAACTTCACTCTTTGATAAATATACCCCGAAGTTTTGCACCTCCCTGTCTGTAGTATAGGGTTTACATTTTCCCCCCTTGCCCATGGTTCTCTATATATACCATTGATGCTGTATGTATTTATTGTATGATGGTATTTTTTGTCATGTGTGTTCAGCTTCTAAACAGCATTGACTTTTTATACATTTCTACCTTCTAGATAACATCAATAAGGAGAAAGCAGATGTCCTTCCAGCAAAAGGCAACACTGGTAAGCGTTGGCTATTAATACTTTCATAATTACTATTACTGGGAGGTGCCAAGTTGTTAAGTACTTCTGTGAATTTAGTCACCTACCTATTACCCCTGGCTGGCACATCAGCTTTAGTTAATGTTCACTAAGTGCTAGTCCACCATCTTCTTCTTCTTCCCATGTGTCCCTGGTGTGACTTCTAGTAGGGACACATGTGCACTGTAGTGATTTTAGAGTTCTGTACTGTTTATGCGCTTGCCCCAGCCATAAGTGTCCGATTAATCCTAATTATCCCATAAGATGCACTTTTACCAATAAAAAAACAGCAGATAGACACCCTAAATATCACCTTAAAGTCAACGGGTCAAATTCGCCCATCCCTATGAAGTGCCACCAGGCTGCCCTTCCATCAAGTGCTTTTGGCCCTATGTTTGTCATTAATTAATATTGGGCAAATTTGCACCCTGGCATTAACCCATAGCAACCAATCCTTTTTCAACTGGCTGCTAGTGATCTAATTGGTTGTCCTGGGATCCTGGCCAGATAATCTGAATGAGGGTGAAAGAAATACAAATTACGTTGTGTTTATATAAAATAATATTTCTCTCGTCATTATAATATGGTCTTTATAATAAATATGTTTTCCCAGTCTTGCAGAACACCACTCGACTGTGGAAGCCCAAGTTGCGGCGCCCAACTTTTGTTTTTGGTAAGTGGAATTTCATTGATCTGTCTATAGGGACAATGTCAGTGTAGGCTTGTGGTACTTTAGTGAGCTGTAATGGGAATTGCATTCAAATTCACTGCCCATGTGCCTATACCATTGACATTATACCCTGTTAGATGCTTAGCTTTACAACTATAATTCCAATTTTATCATTATCCTATGATTTTTATGAAAAATATTTCTTTTTATTCAGTCAAACAAAATGTCATGCCAAGTTTGAAAGAAGGAGAGTTAGAGCCCCCAACTGCTGGTAAGTTATACCATTATTATACCCTTCCATGTAAATAATGATATTTATATTATATGCCAAGTACATTGAGCTCATAAAATTAATTATATCTATATTTTCCTACTAGATACCACCAAAGCAGACAATGGGCCTTTCAATGTGTCGCCAAGGTGGAAAAAAGATCAGTTACATCGCCCAACTGCTGGTAAGTTATACCATTATTATACCCTTCCATGTACATAATGATATTTATATTATATGCCAAGTGTACTGAGCTCTTTAAATTAATTATATCTATATTTTCCTACTAGATACCACCAAAGCAGACAATGGGCCTGTCAATGTCACCCCAAGGTGGAAAAAAGATGAGTCACCTCGCCCAACTGCTAGTAAGTTATACCATTATTATACCCTTCCATGTACATATTGATATTTATATTGTATGCCAAGTGTACTGAGCTCTTTAAATTAATTATATCTATATTTTCCTACTAGATACCACCAAAGCAGACTATGGGCCTGTCAGCAGAAAAAGAAAAATGGGTAGGCTTTTCGTTAGTCTTTACATTTTTTACTATTTAGATTGTTTAAAGATTGACTTTAAGGTCAGGGCCTTCTCTTGCCACGTAACAAAGTTGGGGATTAATAGATATATACAAGTATCATTCTGTAGTTACAAGTATATCCAGTCCTGCAAAGAAGTGCCCTCCCCATATTTACCAGAGTGTTGAGGCCTGTGTCCATTCCGTTGAGGCAGAACACAGTGTGCAAATCGCAAAAAAGTGGCCGATTGTGGCATTTTTGTTTGCACACTGCATTCTGCATAGTAAATGACCCCATAGTTGTAAAATACATCATATTATAGAAGATATTCTGTTAACAATGACACTGACTACTACATAGCACCACATTGATTGCTATTACTAAATATGAGGGTTCTGCGTTTGATCCCTAAAATCTTCTGCAGGTAGTCTGTATGTTATCATTTGTTTTTTGGGGTTTGCGCCCAAGCA
This sequence comes from Xenopus laevis, assembly GCF_017654675.1. NCBI lineage: Eukaryota > Metazoa > Chordata > Amphibia > Anura > Pipidae > Xenopus > Xenopus laevis. Next base: position 35,997,254 of record NC_054383.1, on the reverse strand, counting down.
TGATTACACTCATGTAAATTAGCTTTTTATAATAGTGACCCTAGAGTGTGTGGCAGTTCAAGCTTTACTCTATTACTCATCTTAGATAGGTCATTGTATTTCTCTAAATACACATATATATATATATATATATATATATATATATTTATCTTCTTTGTCTTCTAGACAACATCAATATAGAAGAAAGAGACGGCATGCCTAAAACAAAGGACAAAAGAGGCAAAAGGCCTAAAAATATGAATGAAAGAGGCGGCATGCCAAAGAAAATGGATGAAAGAGGCGAGATGGCTAAAAGGAGAAAAATAAGTAAGTTGTTGGCTGTTAATAATTCACTTTCTTTCAAGAATCTAAAAACATTTGAAAGCTTGACGTTTCAATATTATGGACGTTAATGCTCTATGACCCCTCCTATACACATAACTGTTGGAACTGGTGGTATTGGGATTGGAATTGTTGACTTGCAGCGCTGTAATCCTTGGCTTGACTCTGACTATGTAACTACTGACTACTACTCTCTGTACAGGGATTATATGCTGTCCCTGTGTTTGCATGAGGTTCAAGCCAATAATACAGGGGGTAGATAAACTTGATAAAGCCCTAGAGAGGATATACTATTAATTGATAAATGGGAATGTAAGCTCTGCAGGGTGAATGGAAAAACATGCTATATAATAATATATCCACAAAACCCCAGGTCCCAAGAATTCCCATGCCTGTACCAGTTGATACTATAATGTTCTTGGACACAACGTGCATAAATCAAGCTATATGCAGAAATAACATGTATTCACAATACATTACTATCTTGTGATTTTTAGCCTTTGAAGATTTCCCCCCAAAGTGGAAGAGAGAGAGGCAACATTCTTGGAACCATGGTGAGACATTTTACGTTTTTTGTGTTTTAAGGGTTAATGTGAAGCAGAGGAAGTAGTTACCATGAATGTTCTATATGTAGGTCTGTGAAACTTAAATTAGTATGATATTAGGAACCCCTGATATCTTGAATTTTATATGTGGATAGCAGATATTTAGTGCAATCTAGAGGGCAGAAAATGTAGCCCCATGTTAATGATTGCATCTACTTTACACAATACCAGATTATATCTAACACAGTAGGGCAACACCCTTGTTTAGATCAATGGAATGGTTATAAACTTTATTCCCATTTTATCATTATTTTGGGATTTTTACTGAAACTATAATTTCTTTCTTTCTCAGCCCCTCGAAATCACACTGGCAGATGGAAGAAAGACAAGCAAGCATGCGTAAACAATGGTACAATGTTTTTGTCTATATCTATTTTAAAGGAATAGAACCCCAAAATGACAATTAATATCCTTATTATTTTTTATAATACAGATCCGTTATCTGAATACCTGTTACCTAGAAAGCTCCAAATTACAGAAAATTCATCTCCCATAGACTCCATTTTACACAATTTTTTTAAAATGATTTCCATTTTCTCTGTAATAATAAAACAGTAGCTTGTACTTGATCAAAACTAAGATATAATTAATCATTATTGGAGGCAAACCCAGCCTATTGGGTTTAATTAATGTTAATTAAAATCAATATTTAAAATCAATATCAATATCAATACATGATTTTCTAGTAGACTTAAGGTATGAAGGTCTAAATTATAGAAAGATCCCTTATCTGGAACACCCTGGGTCCCAAGCATTCTGGATAATAGGTCTCATACCTGTACGCAAATTTTAGTAAGTCATATGACAAAATTTTTTATCATTAAGTGCTGATTATAGCTGATGATATAACTCAGCACCATTTATGAGGATATCATTAACAACATATTCATGCCTCTTCTGAATTATATGAAAATAAAACAGACTAGTTATTAGAATGTGTATTATGCCCTAACTGTTATTTTTCATTTTAGGATTCTTTACTTGGAACAAGCCAACTATTCAAGTCAGAATAGAAATGAGTAAGTGTCCTCTATGATATTCAAAGGCACCAAAGGGTTTTGTAATAATATAAAGTATATTTATGTCAATATATCATATTACCATATTATATCATATTTTTGGAGAAGAGGAACATTATTCCTTATAATACATATGGGTTTGTGATCTGTTATGTGGAGGTATAAAGGGAGGGTGAAAAGAAGACAAGAAGTATGGGGAGTTGTGAAGCAACCATGTAGTAAATAAATATTATGCCTGAAGTTGTTTGTATTTACTATAAGCAATGTACTTTATGTTGCAGGGCCTGAAAGATGTTACCAGCGAAAATGGAGCCAGCCTAAGGGCAGAACACGATTTCGTCCATATTAAGAACTCATTCATAAAAAGTTTCAGGGCCTAAAAGATCTTACCTGCAAAAATGGAGCCGGCATAAGAGCAGAAGAAGTTTTCGTCCATATTAAGAACCCATTGATAAAATGTTGCAGGGCCTGAAAGATCTTTACAGCAAAAATGGAGCCGGCCTAAGAGCAAAAGACGATTTCGTCCATATTAAGAACGCATTGATAAAATGTTGCAGGGCCTGAAAGATCTTAACAGCAAAAATGGAGCCGGCCTAAGAGCAAAAGACGATTTCATCCATATTAAGAACACATTAATAAAATGTTGCAGGGCCTGAAAGATCTTACAAGCAAAAATGGAGCCGGCCTAAGAGCAAAAGACGATTTCGTCCATATTAAGAACGCATTAAAATGTTGCAGGGCCTGAAAGATCTGAACAGCAAAAATGTTGCCGGCCTAAGAGCAGAAGACGATTTCATCCACTTAAAAACACATTAATAAAATGTTGCAGGCCTGAAAAATCTTATCATCAAAAATGGAGCCGGCCTAAGAGCAGAAGACGATTTTGTCCATTTTAAGAACGCATTAATAAAATGTTTTTGTTTATTGAAACTGTTCTTTTTAGTTGAGTAGTGGCTGTAGGTGTAAGAGACGGGAGTGTGACTGCAGAGGTAGTGGGAACTTTAGTGTGAATGTCAGTAGATTGTTATTTCATTGATATAGGAGATATAAACATCTTAGGGTCGGGAAAAAAATTCCTAAAATATGAGACAGGTCATGAAGGACAATAGGTTTGAAGTGACAGACAATGTTCATTAGGGCTCACTGACCATAGAGAAGAAGCTGTACTATACAGATAGAGCCAGGCTGGTTTGTGTGTCTGGCGCGCTGTAACTAAATGGGATACACGCGCTATGTGCGCTATATGCAGTTCCTCACGTTGCCTTGACGAACAAAAAAAATTTCATTCAACTGCATTACTGAAAATGAACACCAGGTGGCGCACGGTACACTTAGCCCTTAATAGGAAGAACTTGAAATCGGCAAACTGCTTCGTATGCAGAAAAGTAAATCACATAAATTTATTGATTTCGGTCTGGGAAACTTGGCAAAACATTCCTCCAACTTCTGTTACTATTGTGTGCCACAGTCTGGATGATTTGCAAAATTGTTTTGTCACTTAGGTTGTGTTCAACTGTGAGATGGTTATGGAGTGCTAATCCCTAAATTATTTAACATTGGGTTCTGTAGCCTAATGGTTTAGGTATTGGTTTTTGAAACAGAGGGTCATGAGTTCAAGACCTGTAGCTGACTTTATGCAAAATTATTTACATTCCCTAAAATTTCAAATTCAATATTATATGCTATAAAACAGTTTTTAGTGTTTAATATTTATGTTTAATGACATATAATATTGAATTTGAAATTTTAGGGTATGTAAATCATTTTGCATGAAATTAGCTATAGGTCTTGAAGTCATGAACCTCTGTTTCAAAAACCAATACCTAACCCATTAGGCTACAGAGTCCAATGGTAAAGAATGCAGGAATTAGCACTCCATAACCATAAGAATGTTATAGAATGGCCAATTCTAAGCAACTTTTCAATTGGTCTTCATTATTTTGTTTATATTTTTTTAATTATTTGCTTTCTTAGTCTGACTCTTTCCAGCTTTCAAATAGGGATCACTGACTCCATCTAAAAACAAATGTTCTGTAAGGCTACAAGTGTATTGTTGTTGCTACTTTTTATTACTCGTCTTTCTATTCAGGTCTCTCCTATTCATACAACAGTCTCATATTCAAATCAGTGCATGGTTGCTAGGGGAATAAGGACCATAGCAACTAGATTGCTGAAACTGCAAACTGGAGAGCTTCTGAATAAAAAGCTAAATAACTTTAAAACTGCAAATAATAAAAAATGAAAACCAATTGCAAATTGTCTCAGAATATCACTCTCTACATCATACTAACAGTTATCTCAAAGGTGAACGCCCTTTAATGCATTTGGACAAAATAGTCATGCGTATAAAAATTGTAGCTCGGGTCAAAATTGTTCTGTATCAAAATTATTTTGACGCCCATTTACATCAAATGCTTTTCGCGAATTTTTCACTGTTTTGCATTTTTTACGCCGTTTTGTGAATTTTGCGGCAAAGCGAATCAAGACAGATTCGCCCATCACTATTCTCTACCCTTTCCTACAACAAATGTCCTAGGTGTGAACCTTTTTACATTATTAGGGCAGAGACACACGCTCAGATTTGGGGAGATTAATCGCCCAGCGTCAAATCTCCTCTTCTTTGGTCAACTAATCTCCCCGAACTGCTTTCCCCTGCCTTCCCGTCGGCTATGTAAATTGCCAGTGGGATAGCACTCGGAGCACTTTGTTTTCCGTGGAAACTGTTGGCGACTTCGAAAAACGAAGCGATCCAAGTGCTGTGTGACTAAATCTCCCCCCGATTCTGAGAGTGTGTCTCTGACATTAAACCCTTGTTGTTTCAAATGCAAATTAGCTGTCTTTGCAACCAAGGTCAGATGTACTTAGAACAATGCTATCCAACTGACCCCTGGTATGGCCCCCATTAAAGTCTGGCTGCTGTGTCTGTATGTTGTGTAGAATTTACATTGTGCTGGTACTGAGATTAATTGGCCCCTGCATTGTTCCACCTCAGATTCAGGCTATAAATCCCTGTTTTGTTCACACCTGTAAATCACAGTGAGACTCAGACTCTACATTGTTCACCTCTTCATACCACAGTACCGCAGAGAGAAGAGGCAAATGGATTTAGGGTCAGGACACACAGGCAGATTCGGGGGGGTTAGTCGTCCGGCGACAAATCTCCTCTTCTTTGGTGGTGACTAATCTCCCTGAACTGCCTTCTGCTGCCTTCCACCTGCTAGAATGAAAAACGCCTGGGGGAAGGCATTCAGATTGTTTAATTTTCCGAAGTCGCCCGAAGTTTCCTCATGAGGCACTTTCCCAATTTAGCACATGGTAAACTACAGCCACATCCCCCACTGCTGTTCTTATATCTACCAGGCAGCTGTTATCTTAGGGAGCTGCTATCTCGTTACCTTCCCATTGTTCTGTTGTTTTGCTGCTGGGGGGGGATATCACTCCAACTTGCAGTACAGCAGTAAAGAGTGACTGAAGTTTATCAGAGCACAAGTCACATGACTGGGGACACCTGGGAGACATGTCTAGCCCTATGTGAGATTTCAAAATTAAATATAAAAAAATCCATTTGCTCTTTTGAAAAAGGGATTCCAGTGCAGAATTCTGCTGGAGCAGCACTATTAACTGTTGTGTTATTCCTGGGATGAATTACTGGGGCAAAATGAAGTCATTACTGGGATTTGAGTTTAGGATATCTGTATATTTTATATTTAAGCAGTAACAATGAGCATTGTTTAGTTGTTTACATGCCAGTGGTGCAACTATTTTTTACTTTGCCCTATGAACTCATCCCAGGAATACACATTTAAGGTGATTAAGGTACGGCCAAAAGAAGAAAGGATTGTTTGGAGACTGACTACTGCTGACTAGTGATGGGTGAATAAATATGTCAGGCATGGATTCAAGGCAAATTTCCAAGTTTCACCAACCGCAAACTAATTTGTGAAACTGCCAGTGAAAAATCTGCTGCGACAAAAAAATATTTGACGCACCTCAAAATTGATGCATGTCAAAATATTTTTCAATAATTTGCATGTGACTGTGCACATGCGCCGGTGTACTGGGGATTATGTGTACAGGAATATGCATCCCCAGTGTCGGAACCTGGGGGGTCCCTACCCTCATGGGCCCCCGTCAGGGCCTGAACCCCTCTCTATATAATTAGATTTGAGCGAGCCTGTGCGTTACACTAGGGGGGCCGGAGGGGGGCCCCTGGACAGCAGTCACGGTGGGCCCCGGGCCCCCCAGTCTAAACCTATGCATCCCTAGTGCTTCTTAGATTCCAACTGGGCTGCATGCTGCCCCTTAAATCTTGCTGCCGTAGGCCCATGTCTTTGTGGCCCGCCACAAATCCAGGCCTAAAGGCAAGTAAGGCCATTGCTTTATGCACAATGTCTTAGAAACCCTGCCAGATACAAGGCCAGAGCATTCTACACACCAAATTCTACATCTGGGGATCTCTCCAATAGTCTTATGTTATGTGACAAGGCAGGATTGAGGGTCTAGGGTGGCAGCTTTAGGAGGAAAACCACAGGGCAACTCTATATACAGGCAGGGCCGTTCCTGCCATGAGGCAAGGTGAGCACCTGCCATAATCTCAGCTGCCATAAAGCAGGACAGGACTGCTGCTTACAATAGGGATCAGATAGGATCTGTGCAGCCACTAGGACAGAATGCTCTGTTATACAGATAGCTAGAATCTCAGCTGCCATAAAGCAGGACAGGACTGCTGCTTACAATGGGGATCAGATAGGATCTGTGCAGCCATTGGGACAGAATGTTCTGTTATACAGATAGCTAGAATCTCAGCTGCCATAAAGCAGGACAGGACTGCTGCTTACAATAGGGATCAGATAGGAAAAATCGGGGAAGGGAGACAGAGACAGATGGAGATGTAAAAAGTTGTAGAAAGCAGAGAGAGACACAGAGGGAGAAATTGGGGGAGAGACAGATGGGAAAATCGGAGAAAGCAGAGAGAGACACAGATGATAAAATCGGGGGAGGAAGACAGAGACAGATGGAAAAATCAGAAAAAGCAGAGAGAGACACTGATGAAAAAATCGGGGGAGGGAGACAGAGAGACTGAGAATTGGGGAGGGAGAGAGCGATCGAGTTGGAGATGTAAAAATCAGAGAAAGCAGAGAGAGACACAGATGGAAAAATCAGGGGAGGGAGACAGAGACAGATGGAGATGTAAAAAGTTGGAGAAAGCAGAGAGAAACACAGATGGAAAAATTGGGGGAGGGAGAGACAGATGAAAAAAATCGGAGAAAGCAGATAGAGACAGAGATGGAGAAATTGGGGGAGGCAGCGAGACAAATGGAAAAATCGGAGAAAGCAGAGAGAGACAGATGGAAAAATCGGGGGAGGGAGAGAGATGGAAAAATCATAAAAAGCAGAGAGAGACACTGATGGAGAAATTGAGGGAGGGAGACAGAGACAGATGGAAAAATCGGAGAAAGCAGAGAGAGACACAGATGGAGAAATTGGGGGAGGGAGACAGAGAGACTGATTTAAAAATTGGGGAGGGAGAGAGAGATCAAGATGGAGATGGAAAAATCAGAGAAAGCAGAGAGAGATACAGATGGAAAAATCGGAGGAGGGAGAGACAGATGAAAAAAATCGGAGAAAGCAGATAGAGACAGAGATGGAGAAATTGGGGGAGGCAGAGAGACAGATGGAAAAATCGGAGAAAGCAGAGAGAGACAGATGGAAAAATCGGGAGACAGATGGAAAAATCAGAAAAAGCAGAGAGAGACACTGATGAAAAAATCGGGCGAGGGAGACAGAGAGACTGATAGAAGAATTGGGGAGGGAGAGAGCGATCGAGATGGAGATGTAAAAATCAGAGAAAGCAGAGAGAGACACAGATGGAAAAATCGGGGGAGGGAGACAGAGACAGATGGAGATGTAAAAAGTTGGAGAAAGCAGAGAGAAACACAGATGGAAAAATTGGGGGAGGGAGAGACAGATGAAAAAAATCGGAGAAAGCAGATAGAGACAGAGATGGAGAAATTGGGGGAGGCAGAGAGACAGATGGAAAAATCGGAGAAAGCAGAGAGAGACAGACGGAAAAATCGGGAGACAGATGGAAAAATCAGAAAAAGCAGAGAGAGACACTGATGGAGAAATTGGGGGAGGGAGACAGAGACAGATGGAAAAAGCGGAGAAAGCAGAGAGAGACACAGATGGAGAAATTGGGGGAGGGAGACAGAGAGACCGATGGAAGAATCAGAAAAAGCAGAGAGAGACACTGATGGAGAAATTGGGGGAGGGAGAGAGAGAGACAGATGGAGATGGAAAAATCAGAGAAAGCAGAGAGAGGCACAGATGGAAAAATTGGGGGAGAGAGAGACAGGTGAAAAAAATCGGAGAAAGCAGATAGAGACACAGATGGAGAGATTGGGGGAGGGAGAGAGACAGATGGAAAAATCAGAGAAAGCAGAAAGAGACACAGATGGAGAAATTGGGGGAGGGAGAGAGACAGATGGAAAAATCGGAGAAAGCAGAGAGAGACACAGATGGAGAGATTGGGGGAGGGAGAGAGAGAGACAAAAGGAAAAATCGGAGAAAGCAGAGAGAGACAGAGATGGAGAAATTGGGGGAGAGAGAGACAGATGGAAAAATCGGAGAAAGCAGAGAGAGACACTGATGAAAAAATCGGGGGGAGGGAGAGAGAGACAGATGGAGATGTAAAAAGTTGGAGAAAGCAGAGAGAAACACAGATGGAAATTTGGGGGAGGGAGAGACAGATGAAAAAAATCGGAGAAAGCAGATAGAGACACAGATGGAGAGATTGGGGGAGGGAGAGAGACAGATGGAAAAATCGGAGAAAGCAGAAAGAGACACAGATGGAGAAATTGGGGGAAGGAGAGAGACAGATGGAAAAATCGGAGAAAGCAGAGAGAGACACAGATGGAACTATCGGGGGATAGAGAGAGAGAGAGACAGATGGAAAAATCGGAGAAAGCAGAGAGAGACACTGATGGAAATATCGGGAGAGAGAGAGAGAGAGAGAGAGAGAGAGAGAGAGAGAGATGGAAAAATCGGAGAAAGCAGAGAGAGACACAGATGGAAAAATCGGGGGAGTGAGACCGATGGAAAAAGCAGAGAGAGAGCCATAGCTAAGGGTTGGGGGGGGGTTAAATAATTCAGGGATGTTGAACATGAAACCTGCTGATCATTAAATAACCTCAACTCCCAGAATGCTTGATCCTTGAGTGTCAGGTAAACAAGAGCTGGAGGGCACCTGATTGAACATCCATGATGTATGGCATGAAGATAGTATCTAATAAAATATTTTATTATAATCTATATATTCTCTCTATATTCTCCAAGTCTTGAAACCAAAGCTGGAAGCGGAGACAACAGAGTTTATCAAGAGAAATCTTACATAAAGCAACACAAACTCCTGAGAGCACAAGACTTCCCACATCCTGTCCCTTTAAACCAAGTCAGCTGATTTCTACAAGAAAACAAGCCGTCTACGCCCAGGGACCTGGTGCAGCCTAACCTGCTGTTTTAGCCTCACTCACGCTGACTGACAGTCATTGCATTGGCTGCAGCTGTAGGACAGAAACTTTAACCTGCAGCTCTCCAGCCGCTTCTGAACTACAGATCCCCAGAAGGCCCAAAAGAAACCCCTCGCACTAACTGTATCCGTGCAAAGGCCTCATACTACTGGGGACATTGTTTTATTACAGTCCATTGTCTCCTTGACTGGAGAAGAACAAGAGAAAGCTTCTGTTTATAATAAAAAGGTCTTGTCTCACTTGGTGTCCCCTGTCGCAAGCGAATTGTAATCAGAAACCAACCCCGCGCTGTCAAACCCAACTTGTTTATGAAAAGAGGCCACAGTTTACGCAGCAAGCAGCCTCTCTCAACATGGCTGTCAGATTCCGACGCACTTATAACCAATCATCGGCGACTTCCAATGCCGGCAGCAGCCTATCAGCTATAGGCTCTTTGTGAACTTTTAAAAGAAAAGGCCAATGACTGCTCCCGGTAGGCGTGGCCTGGTCGTTCTCCCTTCAAGATAGGTGGGCTTGTTGGAGCTTGCCTGTGTGCCTGGTACAGGAGCCGTGTTCCTGTCGGAGAGGCACAAGGGAAGGGACTGGGTGCTGAGAGGAGGAAGGGAACACAGCGGCAAGATGACTCTTTTGTTGTCACAGGTCGTTCCCAGCAGCGCCTCTGGCAGCGTAGAGTCCCCGGTGAGTAAAGGAAACAATAAGAGTGAGATATGGTGGCCAGGTGGCTGTCACATTCCTGTACAGCTGCAACTCTGAGTGCCCTTTCCCAATAGGGGATGTAGGAAGTTGTAGTTTTTCCAAAGACAAGTCTGTCTTCCTGCAGTCACTTCATCCTGTTTTCCTTTTGCCTTTTTTTCTGTTTTTTGTTTTTTATTAAAGTTGACATGAAGTGATAGTTACCAGTATAGAGGGCAAGGGGGCACTTACCTTTGTGTGGCCATGTGACTTGAGCAAATACAATGGTGCTGGTTACTTGCTAGCTGACTGACTTCTAAATATGTATTATTATTGAAATACAAATATATATTTGCGTTTTATTGCTGTGCTGATCATTATTGTTCAGCCGGATGCTTTCCACTTGTTTTACAATGTGCCTCCCTTTAACTCTTTCTATTCAGCACTTTCTGTAAGTTACAATCTTAATATGTATAACTTGTTATTCAAGAAGGGCAAAACAAGCGCAGCGATTGGCATCTGTGCCCTGAGGGTTATTTTCCTTTTTTAAGAAATTTTATTTTTCATAATGCTTTTTCTCTTTAGCATTTGTAGGGCAAGGCCAGACGTGGCGTTTTTGCGGCGTTTTTAAAAAAGCACGTCAGTACGTCTATTGACACCTTCAGCTCTAAAGAAGTATGCGGAAACAGCGCGTGCCAGTGTGTGTCTATTGCTAACACCTTCAGCACACAGGCAGCAGTATAGACAAGTGGCAGATCAGTTCACTAATGTGCCTTAATATTACTGCTATGGGATTCCTGATCTCACTGTGCTGGGGGGCCTCATTATTATTAATTTCATGACGGAGGCTGAGGGTCCGTGTAAATTTGAAAATGGCCCGCACTGTGGACATGCCTGCTTTAAATAAAATTAATCAAAATGATGTACTGAAAAAAATACAAATTAATTGAAAGCCTTTAGGTCCCCTTTTTCTCAGTCCAGTATATTTTTTCCTTCCTCGTAGCTGGTGAGGCCTGTAGGTGTCTGTATATGTTTAAGAGTGAATGTGTGTTCAGATCTACATGTCATCGTGCAAGGACAGCATGTTTGGATCTGTGTGTGTCTGTATATTGTTTTAGAGACCATTGGTCTTTGTGTGGTTTACTGGGTCTGCAAGTTGGAACAAAAAGAATCCAGTGTATAATAGCACTGCAGCTCTTCACTTATAATGACCTGTGACGTGAGCTTGCTCATAAGTATCTAGCCATAGAATATTGTGCCCCAATGCATTATTCTGCTGTTTCCAATTAACTGCCCTGATAATGGAGAATCCTGCGCTGGATAATGAGGCTCAGTGTCTGCAAATACTACTAATCGATGTACTGAATAAAGCCGAATTGCTCCCCCTTGGATTCAATGGTTATTCAGTAGGAAGCCCCATATCGGAACAGGTAGAGCTCCCCTCAGCATATTTTTGGGTGAAGGTCATCTATTGCAACATGGGCAGAAGCCTGGCTAGGTCAGTTGTGTGTGATTGGATGTTGATCTGAAGCTGGCCATATACACACACATCTGTTTTGGCACAAATCAGGCTAATCCAATTAGTCATCCATCCCCATACACACCAATTTGCCTGTGTGTGGACAGCAATACTAATTGGGAATGTGTTTAGCTGCTCACAGCATTGGCAGACAATCAGTCATCAATGTGCCTTTGCCAGTTTTACACAATTCTTTTCAATTCTTTCATCATTGTTTAGGCATTTGGGAACAGTATGTTATCATAGGCTAAGGAACCCCCTACCCCCTTCCGTTGTGCTTACCACCAACCTGAATAAAAAACCTGAATAACGACACGGAGACTTCTTAAGGTGGCAAAATCTGTGGAGGTCACGTATTTTATTAACAAAGTTATATATATATGTGCCAAGGACTAGGTACACCCTGACCACCAGCTGCGGCTCCTATAATCGCCAAGAACGTGGGCCTGGTGCCCACACCGTACCAAACAGTTATTTTAGAGAGCAGGGTTAATGGGGCAGAGCGCCCTCTGTTGACCAACCAGTAGCCCATCCCCCTGCTCCCTATCATGTGCAATAATGGCGCTAACCCAGCCTCTCGCATGACACAGACAAGACCGTGCAGTCAAAGTCTGCTCCACACTCGCGACTTTCCGAGGGTAGGCCTGCACTTCACTGGAAAAACCATCCATCTTCCTGGAGCCGCACTGATGCCACCCAATGGAAAAGAAGGGAAGGGTGCCACCTATCCTTTTCCATGGCCCACCTAGACCTCTTGCGACCTCCACCATTCCTCTATATAATTCCTGAAGTTTTCCCAGAACAAATCCAAACCTTCCTCTGTCAAATGTACTTTATCCTTTCTAAAAAGCTGTGTTTGTCGGTACCTTATATTGTCATGTCTAATTACCCCGTTACCTGAGGAACACATGATCTTGTGCATGGCCCGGTTTACTTTTTTCCTGGCTCTTTCGATGCCCTGGGGGGAAACTGCTCCTCGCCATTCTCCCCTCTGTATGATGTCTGACCAAGCAACTCCCCCTATCTTGTTGCTGGACATTAAATCCTCCAAGTCCTTTCTCATGCTTTCTATCAACGCCGGGGTTTTGATTGACGTAAGGTCATTTCCCCCAGCATGTACTATCACCAGGTTTATGAACTTGAACTTCTGTATTGAACTATACAACCGGCCTCTCATTTGTTCCCACTTCATGCCTCTCCACCCCTGCCATGTAATCTTCATGTGTTCCTCCGGTAACCCCAACTGCTTGCCTGCTGCATGCTGTCTTGCCCAAAAAATAAAGGAGTGGCCTATGATCAAAATGTTGCAGGTAGCTTTTTCCCCTGCAGCAACAAACCAAAGAAAAAAGGGGGGGGGTAGGTTAAAAAATTGTAGGACTACTACTGTGTTACATTTATGGGGCGTATGTATTTTTTGTATGCTTTTGATTTCCACCTCCCAATCCCTTTTATCCTATCCTCTGTTTCTCCCCTCATTGCTGCTTCTGTTGCTGCCCCGATCCTGAATGAATGTGATCCAAATTTTTTAGGATCCCATCCATTCGCAATGACTGCCTTTTTGAGCACTTGCCTAAATTGAAATGCTGACATGGGGGATAAGTCCCTGTGAATTAACAAAAGGTGCCCCCCTGCTGGGCGCATCCCTATGTAATCCTGCAAGGCCTTGACCGGGCATGTTATCCTCGAAGTTTTTTCTATACTGAACCATCTGCCCTTACCCAACTGATCTGTTTTTGATCTACTGATGTAAACTAACAACTTCCTGTCCTGTAACAAAACCTGGCTATACATTAAACCTTTATCTGTTACCTTCTTGGATGGGGGGACCAATTCGCTTATCCTAAATGCTCCTCCGAAAGCCAGAGCGAAGGCTGCTCTAAACAAAATACATTCAAATTGGTCTGAACACACCTCCTCAAGAGAGTTCATAATCATTTTTAGTCTGCATTCGATTATGGGTTCTCTCTTATCGACCCTGGGGCCTTCAACTCTTGCCCATCCCTTCATTATTTTCCTAACTAATGGATCATGTGTGATATCTGCCCTACCCTTTACTATGGAAAAATGAGAAATTGCGGCTAATGCGTTGCTGGCTCCTGCTCTTGACTTTCCTTCTCTGTACAGGACCATTAAAAATGACACCAAATCCTTAGTGCCTTGATTGCTCTTACCGCTTCTGCAGAATATTTGCCATCTCTTCCTGGCCTTTTTGTAGCTGGAAAGAGTCTTTTCGGATACTGCCCTTTCACACAATTCTTCTAAGAGGGGGTCACGAGCTGCCATAAATTTTCAGGGCATGCGTAAGCTGATTTTTCCGCATATGGAGCGCACTTAAAGAACATATCCCACTTTTCTCTAGACAAGGCATCTGCTATAGTGTTTTCTACCCCTGGTACATGTTGGGCTCTGAACGATATATTAAACCTCATACAAATCAGAACCAGATGTCTTAGTAGTCCAATTACTGGGGTTGAGTCTGATGACAGGTTATTCACTGCGTGGACCACTCCCATGTTATCAGAAAAGAACTTAATTGCCCTATCCTTCAAATCTTCTGCCCAAAGCTCTAATGCTACCAAGATTGGGAATAACTCCAACAATGTCAAATTCTTTGTCAGACCTTTGTCATGCCATGCTTGCGGCCACCTGGCCGCACACCATTTCCCTGCCAAGTAAGCTCCAAAGCCTACGCTCCCGGCTGCATCTGTGAAAAGCTCTACCTCCTGATTAATTTGTGCTTCTGCTAACCATAACCTGACACCATTGAATTTAGATAAGAAACAGTTCCATATTTTCAAATCTGCTTTCATTTCCTTTGTGACCCTTATTTTATGAAATGGTTTATTAACCCCTGATGTGGATTTTTCCAATCTCCTGTTAAAAATGCGACCCATTGGTATTATCCTGCATGCGAAATTCAATAAACCTAGGGCTTGTTGCATTTCCCTCAGTGATACTTTATTCGCTGCTTCCAATCTCCTAACTGCTTGCCTAGTTTTTACTACCTTTTCTTTTGGTAATCTACACATTTTGGCCCCTGTATCAATCTCAATACCCAAAAAGGTCAACTTTGTGGTTGGTTGTACTGTTTTGTCAACAGCCACTGGCACTCCTAATTCCTTCAACATATTCAGAAATATTGCTAATGTGTCTTGACAGATTGCAGAGCGTCTGGGGCCTATGATCAGGAAGTCGTCCAAATAGTGAGCTATAGCTTTGTTGCCTGATCTTTTATACAACTGCCAATGCAAATAGGTGCTGAAAGTCTCAAAAAATGAACAAGAGATTGCGCAGCCCATGGGTAGACATAGGTCGACATAAAATGCTCCCTGAAAATGACAACCTGTCAATCTAAAGCTTTCTGGATGTAAGGGTAACAACCTAAATGCAGATTCGATGTCTACCTTTGCCAACAATGCCCCTTTTCCTTGACTCCTAACTATTTCCAATGCCTCATTGAAAGACTGATATTGTACTTTACACTGTTCCTCATCTAAAGCATCATTCACCGACTCACCATCTGGATATGAAAGGTGCTGTATCATTCTAAATTTTCCTGACTCCTTTTTTGGGACTATACCTAAAGGTGACACTACTAGCCCCTCAATAGGCGAGTCCTCAAATGGTCCTGCCATTCTCCCTGCTTTTATTTCTTTTTCGATTTTTTGCTTCAAAACTTCGGTATGTCGACTAGCCGATTTTAAATTTTTAAAAACTTTGCTGGGTGGGGGAGGGTGTAAAACTGGGATCCTAAAACCTTCCAAAAAACCTTTTGTTAAAAATTTTGCGGCTTCCTTGTCTGGGTAACTTGCCAACTCTTTACTTAGCCTGGCTGTTTGTATTGGCGTTTCCGCTCTTCTGGTAAGCTGCTCGAAAAGGCTGCCTGTTTATCTGACCTTCTTTCTTTTTATTACAGTCAGATACCGCATGAGAAAATCCACAAGCCAAACAAGAATGCTTAAACCTGCACGCATAGCCCCTAGTACACCTTTTCTCGTTGTACGCAAAACAGATGTTTCTGGGCTTAAAAGCATATGACCCTTTATTGCCATTGCCAGCTGAACCATTATCTTTTGAAACCAATCTCGTCCACAAATCTATATCCTTTTGTCCAAAGGACAAGACCTTGCTACTCAATATCTTCTTTCTAAAGGCCCTGTCGTAATCCGACCATGAAGAGCCTTTATAAAACAAATATGTATCGACTATTGTGTCTATGTACTTTATAATATTCAAACATTGTTCTGGTTTTTTCTCTAAGTACACGCTTGCAAAAACCAAGAATCCCTTCAACCAATCGAAAATTGTTTTCCCTTTTTTTCTTTCTCTTCGGTTTTCACCCCGTCCTCCTTTGCCTGAACAGCTTCCCTAGTCAACTCATAGATATCCACAAATTTTCCAGCCTCAATATTTTTCCTAGTTTTCCTCGGCAAGTGATCTGCTGTTTCTGTCAACGCGCATGCGTAAGTATCTGCTGCTCCAACTATAACCATTGACTGACTACTTTCCTTTGTTTTTCCTAAACCTTTTTCTTTCCCTTTTCCTCTAAAGAATTTTTTCATTAATGATAATATCTTTCCTCCCTCGGTCTCACTATCTGACCCCTCAACATCAGATTCTGAATCAAAAGAAATACTCAACTCACCCATAGTAGTCTTCCGTGTAGGCACCTTGGTCCTGTCGCCGTTCTGTGAAGACTGCCCTTCTGTACTGGATGAAGCCCTCTCCCTTCCTTCCTGCCGTCTTGAAGGTCCTGCTTCCTCCTCTCCCTTCTGCTCTCTCTCCTTTCTCCATTGGATCCAACTCTCCTCCTCCTCTCGGTTTCTAAAATAAAAACTTGGCACCCGGTTATTTCCGTAACCAATGTCTTCCTGCCACATTCCTTTTACTGGCCTCCTTTGCCGATGCCCGTGGCTGCTTGCAGGAAAAAATTCACAATCATCCTCGTAATTGTATTCCTCGATAAAATAGCAAGAGTCATCATCTTCCCATTGGTCATACTCCCCAGACCACTGTGGCTGGCTCCGGTGTCTTGAGGTTTGAAAATACGAGTGACCACCTGTTCCCCTGGGCCTGGAGTTCCCTCCCCCCCTTGGGAAAGGTCCTGGGTGCCTTGCCCTAGATTGGTTTGGGGTGGATTCTGCCTCCATCCCCCATTCTCCTTCGTCCGAGCCCTGCTCCTGTTCCCAGCTCCCTCCCCCTCTATGGGCATTCCTATGGGTCGGGGGAGCTGTGGGTGCTGGACTGCTGGGGTTGTTGGGGCGGGCCTGGCTTTTCCCCCCGCGTTTCCCTGGTCCCCGGCCCGTGCTACTTGGAGGGACCCCCCTCTGGCTACTGGGAGGGGGGTTCCCTGTTCGGGCGGAGATGGGGTTTGTCTGGCGGGGTTTCAATAACCTAGGGCCCCTGGTTGGTGCCTTGCCCCGTGACGTAAAAGCTCCCCGATCGTTGGTGGGCAGGCGTGGTGAGCAGATTTGGGGCCCCTTGGGTGCTGCCTGGGGTATTCCTTCTCCTTCTCCCCCGGCTGTGGGAATATGTGGCTGGGAGTAATAGGGCCCTTAGCGGTGTGGACCGCTCCGGCTCCCTTACCTACTTCCGGTGCGATGACGTCATCCAAGTCTCGCGATGCCTGCAACTCCGTACCGCCGCCATCTTCTTCCGACCCGCTACCTCCGAACTCTTCCTCCGGTCCGTGGCTGCTGGCGGCGTCTTCTCCAGTGATGACCTCCATCATCCTGCGTCGCCTGTTGGAGCGTCCAGCTAGAGGGGAGAAATTTACCTTCCTCTTCGCACCGGAACCGTGGACTTGGCCGACCTCCTCTTCGTCACGGAACCTCTGAGGACGCAGCACTCTCCTTCTCGGCGCAGTGAATCTTCCTCTCTCCATCTTCAACGAAGCTGGCAGCGTACCGGTAAGTGTCCTCTCTGAAAGAAAAAACAGGTTATGTTTTACTGGCCTCCTGCTCCTCCTTAAAAACCCCTTCCTGGCTTACCTGCCCCCTGGTTCCGCCCTTCAGCCCGCCCCCTTTTTTCCCGCCGAAAAGGGGGCCCTATTGTTGTAAACTCCCTGTGATAGGGAGTGGGGGCAGACAGGGCCGATACTCCCAATACACATCTAGCGGGGGAGGGGGCCCAGCCTAAACTCACCTCGACCCTAGGTGGGCCTCTTTCCTCCCATTGGTGACTCTCCCTGTGAGCATGCACTGTGTTGTGTATGAGGGGAGGATTTTCAGGTGCGGGGATACCCGCGGGTCTGCGGAGTTGCAGGTCTCATCTAAATTTCTTATCTTAATTATCTTATGTAATATTGTCTATATTTTACTCCTTTGAAAGTTTTACAAAACTTATTTCTGTCCCGCCCACTTTTGATGACGTCACTTCCGGGTGTAGCACCATCACTTCCTGTTTGATGGTGGTCGAGGGTTCCGGATAAGGCAGTTGTGGGTCGGGTAGTGTATCAAAGTGGGTAAATATCCGGGTTTAGGTTGTGGTGTTGGGTCCGGGTCTTAGAAATTGCTTCCGCGCAGGACTCTACACTAAGCAGGGTCTGCTTCTTCTACAGTTACTTTTTCAGCTGGAAACAAACATTTCATTAATATTGTTTTAGAATTGGATAAGATTGCAGAATGTTTGTATTTCAGGTAAAGGAAAGGACCACTATGGCAACGGAGATCGCTAAATTCAACATTGATGCTCCCCGATGGGACCAAAGTACATTTGTGGGGAGGTTGAAGCACTTATTTAACATTACAGATCCCAGGACAGGAATTGGATAGAGCAAAACAGCTTGTGGATTCCTGCAGGTAAGTGGTAAAAAATGTATCAACTGAGAACAGTTTACAGGGTCGGCGACCCCCCCATAGCTGCTTTGGAAGGTGAAAAATGAAACTTTACACTTCAATATTAGAAAGACGGTCACACATAGAAAATTAAGTAATTGGAAAAAGTCTTTATTGCTGGAAATTATCTGAAACCAACTGAACTGAAAAAAGTGATGGATGGTAAACAACCCCTTTAAAGGAGAAAGTGTAAATCAATGGGGGGCACAAATGTTTGACATCCCCCCGCAATTGTGGTGCTTGTAAAAGGTGGCTGTACCCAGGCAGATTTAAGATGCCGATTCAAGTCCTTTAGACGGCTAGTTGATGCGGACCTTGTTCTCTCGGCACCTATTCCCTTCATTGTAATCTGATTATTTGGCCCTAAGGCCGAGCAGTCGTATTAGCCTGATATCGCCCTGCCTTTGGTGGGCATATTGGGGAAATATCTTATAATGTATGGCCACCTTAAGACCGGTGTAGTTTTCTGCTAAAAGGAGCACCAGCCTGGGGAATCAGGTAAGTGATTACACTCACTGGGGGGTGCCGTACATTTGCCTAGCCCCCCTCAGTGATTTACACTTTTTTTGTCCTTTGAGATTCAGTCTCTGTATGTAATAGCCATTTATCTAAGATATATGTCCATTGACTCATAATCAATTAAAAAGCCCAAATTATATTTGAATAACATATTAAGAATAGTACATACTGACCCCGTATGACCCACCTTACGCTTTTCGTAGCATCCTGTAATTTATCATAGGTGCTAATTAGGTGCAGTTTCTGTGTGTAGTATGCTGGGGATAATTATACATCTCTTTTTCTCAGAGCAGGTTCTGTGCCACCAGGAACAACTGCATTATGCCAAGAAGCTTTATGATTCTGCTTTTCATCCGGACACCGGGGACAAAATGAATCTGATTGGAAGAATGTCTTTCCAAGTCCCTGGCGGAATGGCCATTACAGGGTGCATGCTTCAGTTCTACAGGTACAGGCCACAAATTAGGACACCCAATGTTTTTGCTACAGGTTGCTTTTAACCTACAGGTAGAAAACAGGTGAGCATGTTAAAGGGGTGGTCCACCTTTATGTTTACTTTTAGTATGTGATTGAATGGTTAAATCTAAGCAATTTTTCAATTGGCCACCTTTTTTTCTTTTTTTACAAGTTTTTAATTATTTGCCTTTCTTCTGACTCTTTACAGTTTTCAAATAGGAGTCACTGACCCCATCTAAAATCGAATGCTCTGTAAGGCTACAAATGTATTATTATTGCTACTTTGTATTACTCATCTTTCTATTCAAGCCTCTCCTATTCATATTCCAGTCTGTTATTCAAATCAATGCATGGTTGCTAAGGTAAATCAGAACATAGTAACCAGATTACTGAAATTGTAAACTGGAGATCTGATGAGTAAAAAGCTAAATAACTCAAAAAGCAATAAATAATAAAAAATGAAAACCAATTGCAAATTGTCCCACAATGTCGCTCTCAAACTAAAAGTTGTCAGAAGAAATAAAGAGGTGATGTTCTTCTGCTTAGGAAAAAAAATTAGAAAACTTTCTCAAAGAACATCAGAGCAGTCTCTTTCTTTCTCAACTTCCTTGAATACTTGGTCAGATGGTCAGAAAATGACCAGCAAGTGGAGCAGTTGTACAAAAATCCATTCATGTTAACAGTACATGTATCCTTTAATATCTTGGAATTAAAAACACATAAATAATGAATGTACATTGCAAAAGTGCTTAGAAAAGCACTTTCATCAATTTTTCATTCGCTTGTTTTTAATGTTTACTTTTCCTTTAAAGGAAACCATATTAAGCTAATAGGGATATCCGCATGTGAATGAACCCCCTTTTTTTGTGGATCCCAGCAATCGTGTGTGTGTGTGGGGGGGTTTCTGTGAATTCTGGCCCGCTGGGGTGGTCGGCAGGAAGGGTGGATCCGCAGATATCAGCCAGTAGGGAAGGTGGGCTTGCAGATCCCAGCCAGGCAGTGGTCCTGAGTTGGCAGGGCCCACAATGGCCAGAGCCCACAAGGTTTTCTCCCATTGGCCCAGTCCAACCCTGTTGGGGGCATAAGCATGTCTGGGTGTGTTAAAGGGGCAGTATACTCCCTTGTTCAACACAAGTGCAATGAATATGGCTGGTGCTGACCATATTGTATACCAATAAAAAATCTATGTTTTTTGTTATTTCTCTAGCTAAACAGGGAAACTAAAACTACTCCATGTTTAGATTCCCAGTGCACAGATAATCCCCCTGAATAATGGACTCCTGCCAAAACAGTTGCAGGAGAAATCAAAGGAAAGGAGTTGTATACTGGTAATTTAATTATCTACCTTACATGGACCAAACATGGAGTAGCTTTGGTTCCCCTATTTGCTTTGTTTAGCTCAAGAAATGGGGAAAAAAAACCCACTGAAAAAATAAATATTTTCTTAAAGGGGTGGTTAACTTATAGTATGTCCTAGAATAACCAATTCTAAGAAAGTGTTCAATTGGTCTTCATTATTTATTATAGCTTTACAATTATTTGCCTTCTTCTGACTCTTTCCAGCTTTCACATTTTCTGTAAGGCTACACATTTATTGTTATTACTACTTTTTATTACTCATCTTTCTATTCAGGGCCTCTACTATTCATATTCCGGTCTCTCATTCAAATCAGTGCATGGTTGCTAGGGTAATTTGGACCCTAGAAATTACATTGCAGAAACTGCAAACTGGAGAGCTGCTGAATAAAAAGCAAAATAACTCAAAAACCACAAATAATAAAAAATGAAAACCAATTGCACATGGTCTTAGAATAACACTCTCTACATCACAGTCAACGTTAACTTTAAGGCGAACCACCCCTTTAATTAAAACAATAGGCAAAAAGTATGTTGAGCACAAGCCCTGTTCATTGCACTCATGTTGAACAAGGGGGTGTACCATGCACACATATGGCAGCTGAACTGAGAAGAAGGGGGGATATAGTTGGACACTTTGCCCCCCAAAGATAACACTAATGTGCATTTCCACTGTAAAAGTTCTTGCAACAAAGCCACTGCTCTTCCATTTTGCACAGAAAATGTTGTTTCCTGCACATAATTCAGTACATTTCTGCACACAGCCAACAACAACGAGAGGGATGTTTGTTAAAAGAACTGAGTTGAAAGATTATACTGCAGTTAAAGTGCAAATTCTAGTCAACATTACATACATTATTTTAACTGTAACACAACCCATACATTCTTATTTATCTCTTTGGAATCGTTTGTTGCCCATGAAAATGTTGAGGTTTATGCAGGTTATTTTTGTGCTTTGATTAGGGAGATTCTTAACAGCATTGCAGTTACTGACGAAAATGATAATATATTGGGACACTCAAGGGTAAGGCTGAAAAATGTTTAATTGTACAACTAAAAGAACTTTCTATAAGTATAAATGACTAGTTAATTACAGTTAGGAGATCTATTATTTTGGTTCACTATAAAGGCCCACATACACGGGCCGATAAAAGCTGCTGACAGACCGAGTCAGCAGCTTATTGGCCTGTGTGTGGGGCCATCCGACGGGCGTCCCCAATCGATATCTGTCGGAAAGTCGGGCAGGGTTAAAAATCCCATTAAATCGCGGCTGCATCTCCCTGTGTATGGCCACCTTAACTCAAGTCTACAAAAAAAAGCATTTTTGCCACCAATACGGATTCAGTCAGCTTGATTACCATCAAGTACAGGTATGGGATCCGTTATCCAGAAATTTCTGAATTACAGAAAGGCCATATCCCATAGACTCCATTTTATCCAAAGAATCCACATTTTTAAACAAGATTTCCTTTTTCTCTGTCCTACTACATTCTTGTACTTGAACCAAATTATAATTAATCCTTTTGGAAGCAAAACCTGCCTATTGGGTTTATTTAATGTTAAAATAATTTTCTGGTACCCTTAACGTATCCGAATCCAAATTATGGAAAGATCTGTAATCCAGAAACCCCAGGTCCTAAGCATTCTTGGGACGCCAAACCTGTACAAGGTTCTATTTTACTGTTACAGAGAAAAAGGAAATACTTTTTAAAATGATTTGCTTAGCCTGGACCCTATGGGATATGGCCTTCCCAGAATTCTGAGCTTTTTGCATATCCGGTTACCAAGTTAGAGATCCCATACCTGTATATGACAATTTGCTGTAGAACCACCCCTTTAATAATCAACTCTGTCGGCTTCTGTTTCAAATGTATCCTCAGTTTCTGCTGATGTTTGGATGAATTCTGATAACCCCGAAGATTCCCAACAGCAGCTCATACTGAGCATGTACAGTGTTCCAGACACATGCCAGGGCAGCCTCTCTATGGGGCAAATTTACTAAAGGGCAAAGCGACTAATGCTGGTGAAAATTTGCCAGCGTGACGTCATTCCGGTACTTTGCCGATTTACTAACGGGCTCAGGCGTAACTTCGCTAGCGAAGGAGATGGACTCTAGCGGTACTTCGCACTCAAACGCCAGGTGAATTTTCCCTCTGGCAAAAGAGCGTTACTTCGCAAATTCACTAAGATGCACATTTTACTGAACGTTAACTCTTGCGCTAGACTTGCCTTTGCAACCTCAGACCAGGTGAAGTGCAATAGAATAGATGCAAATTAGCCAACGCTAGTGCAACTTCGCTCTGCTTGCCGAATTAACGCTAGCGCAACTTCGCCTGCGTTCGGCGCCCTGGACGCAACTTCAGATTTTAGTGAATTAGCATTGTCCTGGCAAATCTACGCCTGTCGAAGTGTTGCGCTGTGAGCGAAGCCGTTGCTGGCGAATTTTCTGAGGTTAGTAAATTTGCCCCTATGAATTGAGAGCACAATTTGATGCATAGGATCAGCCTTGCTTTTTTGATATTTCACAGTCATGTGTCATGTGTCCTTTTCTGCCCATAAATAGCTCTCATTATGAACTGTAAATCATTCTTCCCCTTTCCTCTATCCATTGTTCATTAATACAATATCTACTTTTGCATTGTAAATCTAGAAAGCTACTATCAAGGGAATCAGCCAAGTTGTAATTTCCAGAATAGCCATGGCCGCCCCTGGGATGAGTAAGTATCTGTACATGGGTCTGTTTCCACCTGGCACCTCTTTGTCACACTCCCCTTTCTCAAATCTTCTTCTCACTTATCCATCACATTGTTCCAGGCTGGCTGCTTTGCTTATTAAAGATGGAACTTTTTAAATGCTTTATGTTGATTATCATGGGCCTTATGTGAACCCAACTGTGAGGTGAGATGAAGGATGGTAGTGAGGTGGGTTAGGATAGTGTTAAGATAAAGACCTAAGGGTAGAGATATATGGGGGGAACTCTTTAGGGGGTTTGGGGATGATGAAACAGTATATGGGTGTAAAAGTGTGGTTACAGATAGGGGTGCTTTTTAGGGTTCGGTGCCGAATCCAGGGGTACTGGAAAATACAGAAGCCGCCTTCTGTGTCTGAATAGCCGGCACTTAGGTGGAAGTACCTGATACTTGGGATGCAACTAATTCACTATTTGGCTGAATCCCCAAATCCTTTGTGAAAGATTCGACCTGCAAAAGCAAAAGCAAATTAGTGCAGGAAAGGAAAAAGTGGAAAACATTCTTTTTTACTTCCTTATTTTGTGAGAAAAAGTCACGTGATTTCCCTTCCCACCCCTAATTTACATCTGCAAATTAGGATTAGGTTTGACCGGGTTCAAGTAATCCGAATCCTGCTGAAAAAGGCCAAATCCCCAACCGAATCCTGGATAATCTCAGTTCTGTAGGGTTAAGATTTGGTTCGCCTAGACTCTTGGTTGAATACTGATAAAAAATTCCTTGGATTTGGGCGAATCCCAAACCGAATCCAGGATTTGGTGCATCCCTAGTAACAGAGAATTCCTTTTTAGACCAATCAGGCATGTTTGTTAGATGTTATTGTCTTTGTTTTTCGTTCCTTTCTATTTTCCAGTTTATTCACTCCACTGTTCCTTTCTTATGTTTCCTCTTTGTCTTTAACTGGCTATTTTACTATTCAAATATAGATTTAAGGAATGCTAAATATTATTAAAAAAAACAGGTATTTTCATGTTTCAGACATGTTTTGGTTGGTAAAACTAAGAATAGATTCTGGCAGTTTCACCACTGGAGGGCACTTTTGCATGCAGCCCGAATGGCACCTTACACGTATTAATTATCCTTGAACATTGCCTTAACCGTGGTTCCTTTCCGTCTAGTTCTCTTACCGATCTTGATGGAAAGGCTGGAGTCTTTTCCCTTTATGAAAGTAAGTGAAGCAGTTGCATTTTGAATGGAGCTGTTCAATTTGACAATATGCAGTATACAAGCCCACACACACACTCACACTCACACGCACACACACGCACTCTGACTCGGAACAAATGGGTGCTATATCAAAATGTGATGAAGAAGATATGCACTCCGATATTTCCAATTAATTATTTATTCCTCTATGCATACACAGTGGAATTCATCGCTATATACACATATATATATACACATATATATACACATATATAGAGCGTCCTGTAACCATGGTAATGGTCCCAGCGTGCTTACCGGAACTTCTGTTTGTTTCAAGTGTTGCCGGAGTTTGTGTTAATAAACTATTGTCCGACTTCTGTGCGGTTGTGCAATGATATGTGTAATTGTGTGTGTAATAACATACAGTATATAAAAAAGTAGAACCGCTTATTCTGATGTGCATATGTCCATATTAAACCATTAAATAGTGGTATTTGTCTTTAAATAGTGCAAAATAAATGTGTGAAAAAAGATCAGTGTCTTCATTCATATATGAATAAGTGACTTGTGTAGAAGTTCTCAGCCTGGACATATTTCTTACAAACAATATAGATAAGTAAAAGTGTAGTTAACATATCAATATCTTCATTAATATATACTGTGTCTTGAATGACTCTGTGAACGTTATCACCCAGGATATACAGTGGTGTGAAAAACTATTTGCCCCCTTCCTGATTTCTTATTCTTTTGCATGTTTGTCACACTTAAATGTTTCTGCTCATCAAAAACCATTAACTATTAGTCAAAGATAACATAATTGAACACAAAATGCAGTTCTTAAATGAAGGTTTAAGGGAGAAAAAAAACTCCAAATCTACATGGGCCTGTGTGAAAAAGTGATTGCCCCCCTTGTTAAAAAATAACTTAACTGTGGTTTATCACACCTGAGTTCAATTTCAAAGGTTATAAAGCCATTTCTAAAGCTTTGGGACTCCAGCGAACCACAGTGAGAGCCATTATCCACAAGTGGCAAAAACATGGAACAGTGGTGAACCTTCCCAGGAGTGGCCGGCCGACCAAAATTACCCCAAGAGCGCAGAGACAACTCATCCGAGAGGCCACAAAAGACCCCAGGACAACATCTAAAGAACTACAGGCCTCACTTGCCTCATTTAAGGTCAGTGTTCACGACTCCACCATAAGAAAGAGACTGGGCAAAAACGGCCTGCATGGCATATTTCCAAGGCGCAAACCACTTTTAAGCAAAAAGAACATTAAGGCTCGTCTCAATTTTGCTAAAAAACATCTCAATGATTGCCAAGACTTTTGGGAAAATACCTTGTGGACCGACGAGACAAAAGTTGAACTTTTTGGAAGGTGCGCGTCCCGTTACATCTGGCGTAAAAGTAACACAGCATTTCAGAAAAAGAACATCATACCAACAGTAAAATATGGTGGTGGTAGTGTGATGGTCTGGGGTTGTTTTGCTGCTTCAGGACCTGGAAGACTTGCTGTGATAGATGGAACCATGAATTCTACTGTCTACCAAAAAATCCTGAAGGAGATGTCCGGCCATCTGTTCGTCAACTCAAGCTGAAGCGATCTTGGGTGCTGCAGCAGGACAATGACCCAAAACACACCAGCAAATCCACCTCTGAATGGCTGAAGAAAAACAAAATGAAGACTTTGGAGTGGCCTAGTCAAAGTCCTGACCTGAATCCTATTGGCCCAACCAGTTATTAGGTTCAGGGGGCAATTACTTTTTCACACAGGTTTGGATTTCTTTTCTCCCTAAATAATAAAAACCCTCATTTAAAAACTGCATTTTGTGTTTACTTGTGTTATCTTTGACTAATAGTTAAATGTGTTTGATGATCAGAAACATTTTGTGTGACAAACATGCAAAAGAATAAGAAATCAGGAAGGGGGCAAATAGTTTTTCACACCACTGTATTCCTTACAAAAAATAGGTAAGTACTTACCCTGATGTGTCCACATGAATTGTGCATCTGGTGAACCCTCCACCTGAGCAGAGAAACCAGTGTACTCTACCTTCACCAGTGTATCATATGTGTATCTCCAATGTGCCAAAATCCATGTTATGTTGAGAAGAATCCCGTATAGACTCACGCTGGCACCCAGCCTGAAACATATGAAAATGTATAAAAATTCTTCTCAACATAACATGGATTTTGGCACATTGGAGATACACATATGATACACTGGTGATATATATATAAAAGTATTTATTAGTTGCCACCTTTTGGTTGTTGGGGGTCTAAAGTCTGCGTTAAAGCCTTGAAGACTGTGCATTAAACAACAGCAGTGGTGGATATAAAAGTGACTGTTCGTTTAGGGTGCAGGATGGGGCTACCATTGGGATAGACTAATTCAAAGGGGAAAGCAAGGAAAGTGTTTCAGGGGTTTGAAGGCCTATGGCGCATACACAGATGTTTTGGGTGTTTCACCCACCCATAGTAAAATGCCTGAAATATCCCCTATCACTTCCAATTGCTGTTGATGAGCTTTTGGGGACCCTGACACAGTTGCTCACTGTTGGGGGTGAAAGGATAGGAAAGTAGTACCATGTCATAGGGTAAACATAAATAATCACCGCTCAGTTGTGGAGTTCCAATGGCACGGTCCGTGGTCACAGATATCGAGTGCTGGAATCCCTTGGGGTCTCATGCCACATCAAATAGAAGAGTTCAGAATGGAGTTCCAGCAACATCTATTTATTGTTTCAAATCAATTACTTTTATCAAACCACATTAAAACAGCGTGCAATGTGTCACCTGATGCGTTTAGAGCGTTTCTGATTAGGGGACACAATCTGCGTGCTGTTTTAATGTGGATTAATAAAAGTAACTGGGTTTTTTAACAATAAATCGACGTTGCGGAACTCCTTTCTAGGCATGCACTGAATCCACTTTTTGGGATTCGGCCGAATCCCCCGAATCCTTTGTTTAAGATTTGGCAGAATACAGATCCAAATCCTAATTTGCATATGCAAATTAGAAGCGCAAAAGGAAAATGTGGGGGAAATGATTTAAACTACCTTGTTTTGTTACAAAAAATCACATGATTTCCCTCCCCACACCTAATTTCCATATGCAAATTAGGAATCAGATTCGGTTCAGACATGCACAAGGATTCGGCCGAATCAGAATCCTGCGGAGAATGGCTGAATCCCGAACCAAATGCTGGATTTGGTGCATCCCTACTCCATTCTGAACTCTACCATGACATAGGGTGACTAGACTCTCCTTCTATTTATTTTATTTGTCATGCATCACATGCAATGGCTGATCTCTTCTCTTTCTCTTGCAGCTTGCTCTTTATGGTTCCTGTTGCCTGCTCGTTGTTTCCACAGAGATGGTACGGACTTTCTCTTTCTATACACTGCTAAACTACCCTGAATTTTACCTATACACGTATAAGATCTGTTATCCAGAATGCTTGGACCTGGGGGTCTCTGAATAACAGATCTTTCTGTCATTTGGAACTTCATACCTTAAGTCTACTAGAAAAGTATGTAAACCTAAAATTAACCTAAAGGTGAAATGCGGGGAGCAGTGTTTGTCAATGCCTTTCTGCGCTGCGTCTGGTGATTGAAACAATGTTACAGGTGTTGGTTCTTCTCTAGGCCTCGTTATTCCACTACATTGTTTTAGGAGTCATAATTATCAAGGTGAAAACATAAACTGCCAGACAGATACTGCTTTCAGTAGCAATTACATTTACAAATAACTTTTAAAACTGCTGAAAATGTTGAATGTTTAATAAAGCAAACCCCCGTTTCATCAATAGATGACACTGTCCTGTGCCAGCGCCTCAAGAATTCCAGAGCCAAAGAAACAATATGGCACATTCTCTATTCATTAGAAGCTATGTCCTTGTGAACCGAAATATGAAGCAGCATATATCTGTCATTCTAATGAATATTGTATAATTAGATTATTTCCCTGGTAGCCAATAATTTCATGTAACATGCACCTCTCTGTTTCCTTTCAACTCCATGTCTGTAAGCAGCCTTGAACCAGAACTTCGAGACTCTATAGTGAGCCAATATGGAGACAAAATCCGCTATGTTTACTTTAACAAGGGATTGTAACCATCCTATAAACAGGACAGGCAAAACCAAAAATGTGGCCCTTTGTTTGATAAAGAGAAATTGGGGCATATTTACTAAAAGGCGAAGTGGTCTATGCTTGCGAATATTCACCAGAAATCGCCAATTTACTAACAGGAGTAGAGGACAATTCACTAGCGAAAGAGACCGTCGCTATCACAGTTTCGCACCCTATCGCCAGGCAAGTTTTTGCTCAGGTGAGCGATCATTACTCCGCAAATTCACTAATTGCGAATTTTACAGAACATAACCCCTTTCACCAGAGTTTCCTTTGCCAGCTTAGACCTGGCGAACTGATAAAATAAAGCGACATCCTCCTCAATCTTATGTCAGTGACATCATATCCTGTATGCCGAAAAGCCATAAAAGTTCTTAAAAAAAAGCGGGATTGCCTTCAAAAGTCCTAGCTATTAAAAATTTTTGTGTTAACATTTCTTTCCCAACCATTTGAGGGGCATGGCACATTTGTTATAGGGTGGGCTCATGTCTAGGGCATTAGAGGATCTTTTATGTCTTTATTTTGCTTCCTTGGACATTTGTAATAATAAGTGGCCACTTCAAGCATTTGCACCAACATCTCTAATAAATAATATATATATGACAGATATGTACCCACCCTATTCTAATTGGCCCAAGTGTAAGAATACTAACGAAGTTTCTCTAGGCAGAAATGAACGCTAGCGAAAGATAGCTATGAAATGCTCACGCTGATGTATTTACGCTAGTGAAACTTCGCCAGAATTCAGATACAGAGACGCAACTTCGCATTTTAGAGAATTTGTGTAGTGTACCTTTTTTGTAAATGAACTGAAACCATTACAAATACATTTTTAATCCAAGGAAATGTTTGCTGTGCCTTTTGTTACATTTACGCTTATATTTTACGCTGAACGTATGAATATTAATTAATGTTACTAAGGATACACACAGCACTATATCTGCAATGCAATTCCTCTGTGACTTCTCAATTCCATGGTCATCTGTTATAGAAATCCGAAACTGCAATACTATCTGAGTAAACAGCAACTACCATATATAATGTGTTTGTGTGTGTGTATGTATGTGTGTATGTATGTGTGTATCTATGTGTGTATATATATATATCTCTCAAGGGAAAGTTGTGCTCACCACTAATTTTTAAAACCATTAGGCGGGGGTGCAATGAGACTGAGACCACAAATACATACTGACAAATACAAGAGTCCTCTGCACTCAACCCACCATTAGCCTTGAGCTACTATAAAACGCCTTACCCTTGAAACAAAACAGGGATTGCCTGTCCATATATTGCAATATATTTAAGATGGCCAACAACGTAGAACACACAGGAGGAACAAACACAAGTTTAGCAGACACAAAAGTAAATGCAAAACAAAGTGTAGCATTTTGTACAACATACAGGAAAGTCAGGAAGGGAGACATTGCACACAAACTGTAGATTATAATGCATAATGTACCCCCTACTTAAATTTATAAAGATATCAGATGTCACCTCTGTGTTACATTATATGTGACCTGTATAAAAGCAATCGGCCTGCAGCCTCGTGTTTTTATATGGTCACATAACTCCTTGTGACTTCTAATATCTTACAAATTACAGAATGGGGTTCATTATCCTAATACACAAGAGCCATGAATATCCTGTACATTATATCCTTATAAATGGTGCTTAGTGATGTCATTGGTTATAATCCGAGCTTAGTGATGTCATTTCTGTCACACGACTCACTGAAACTTATGTATTATACAGGTATGGGACCTGTTATCCAGAATGCTTGGTACCTTGGGCTTTCCAGATAACCAATCTTTCCATAATTTGGATCTTCATATCTAAAGTCTACTAGAAAATTATTTCAACATTAAATAAACCCAATAGGCTGGTTTTGCTTCCAATAAAGATTAATTATATCTTAGTTGAAATAAGTACGAGGTACTGTTTTATTATTACAGAGAAAAAGGAAATCATATTTTAAAATTTAGATTATGTGGATAAAATGGAGTCTATGGGAGACAGCATTTCCGTCATCCGGATAACTGATCCCATACCTGTAATAAATAAAGTACACACTGTTGCAAAATATGAGGATATTAGAAGTCACTTCAGAGTTCCATGACCTGTATAAAAACATACGGTATGTGTGGTCATGAAACTCCTCAGTAACTTATAATATCCTTATATTTTACAAGAGGGGGTACTTTATTCACTATGTATCCGACATTCAATGGATTTCAATGAGCTAAAGCTAAGCACAGATGGGTTCATTTGTTAATCTGGCTCTGCAAGTGCAAAATCTAGGTGTAGTCCTTTCCCAGCATTCCAGTGTAATAACCCTGCAAAGCAGTTTACTTTTAGCAATACAGGTTCAAAATATGTGCAGTATGTTATATGCAAGTTGTCGTGGCACTGATATGGGCATTAGCAAGTGAGGTCAAAAACACCACTTGTGACCAGTTTAACTGGTTCATGTTGGGGCAGCTACAGACACAGGGCTCCCTTACACTGCACCCTGCATCATATTGTAAAACAGGAACAAATCAGCATATTGGCACAGGGATAGACAGGAGCAGGCACTTTTCTAAATGGCTCAGTCTTGTTTGCATTTTTGTGATCCTAAATCTGCCATTGAACCTTTATACCTTTATACAGACCCAGACTGTGCAGATAAGCCATACGGGGCAGTGCTGTCCAATAGTTACTATGCAGCAGGCCCGTTAGCAACTATACCACATGTTTTAGGAGCAGATTATAATAAAAGAATTCTGCCATTCAGATAAATAAGTGGAAGCTTTTTAGGGATGCACCTGGCGGTAAACTGCGGGTATTGGGCCGGCCCGCACATCACTACTACTAGTTGAAGTGCCCTGTATAGTTCCTACTTAGTTATTTTTAAAGGGACAATATACTTGCTTTCTTCCAATTATTTATCCTTTACTAAAGAATAAAATGTTGTTAAGAAAACGTTTATTTTTTTCAACAAATGTGCCCACATATGAGTAGAAGTCACATGTCTTGCATTGATAATGACAGAGCAGCGGAAATTCTATTTGACCACTAGATGGCACTTCCCTTTTAGTTTTCAAATCCAAAATCTCCTAAATTATAAATATCTTGTATTCTTATCTTCATCTGAAGATTCTGCTGCAATCCATAATAAACGGTCTGCTATCTACTGAAGACAGTAAATGGAAGATTAGAAATAGGTAAATTACAAATTTTATTGGGGAAATCTAAGATCTATTTATCGATGTTTACAAAAATGATTGAAACATATCACATGCATGTACATCATTATTCCATTTTTTGGCTGTTTCTTGAGCAACAATTTCTGATTGATATTTTTCTCTGCATACACATACATGTAACGTATAAATACATATATATTATATATAGTCCAAATTATCCTAGCAACCGTGCACTGATTTAAATCAGAGACTGGAATATGAAAAGCAGAGAGGCCTGAATAGAAAAGTGAAAAATATAAAAAGTAGGGATGTACCGAATCCACTATTTTGGATTCAGCCGAACCCCCGAATCCTTCGTGAAAGATTCGGCCGAATACCGAACCGAATCCGAACCCTAATTTGCATATGCAAATTAGGGGTGGGAAGGGGAAAAATGTTTTACTTCCTTGTTTTCTGACAAAGTCACGTGATTTTCCTCCCCGTCCCTAATTTGCATATGCAAATTAGAGCTCAGCTTCGGTTCGGCCTGGCAGAAGGATTCGGCCTAATCCTGCTGAAAAAGGCCGAATCCCGAACCGAAGCCTGGATTTGTTGCATCCCTAATAAAAAGTAACTATAACAATACATTTGTAGCCTTACAGAGCATTTGTTTTTAGATGGGGTCAGTGACCCCCGTGTGAAAGCTGGAAGTCAGAAGAAAAAGCAAATAATTAATAAACTATAGCAAAAAAAAAAATCAAGTGAAAAGTTACTTAGAATTGGCCATTCTATAACATACTGAAAGTTAACTTAAAGGTGAACCACCCCTTTAACCTTTACTTCTTCTTTGATGTTTCATATTTTCTATACTATGGCAGCTGGTGGCCGCATTCTATAGGGGACAACATCATTGTTGGTGCCCTGAAAATCTGTATTTCGGTCTATTCAGTATACGCTTATATTTACTGTTTGTATAAAGAACCAAAAGAAACCGGTGTCTGGAGATATTTGTATTTATGGGAGGAACGAAGAGGAGACGCCTTCCTTGAAAGCCTGGAAATGGTGTAGGCTCCACAAAACATTCCAAGGGGATGAATCGACATACAATACACGTATAAAATGA
Source organism: Xenopus laevis (assembly GCF_017654675.1). Classification (NCBI taxonomy): domain Eukaryota; kingdom Metazoa; phylum Chordata; class Amphibia; order Anura; family Pipidae; genus Xenopus; species Xenopus laevis. The sequence goes on along the minus strand of NC_054383.1, from coordinate 35,964,112 downwards.
ATATACAGTTATGGGACCTGTTATCCAGAATGTTTGGGACCTGGGGTTTTCCGGATAAGGGATCTTGCCATAATTTGTATTATGAATACCTTAAGGGATTCACTTTAGGATGGAACTGCTTTCTGGTAGGCTATTGTTTTCCTACTCAATGTAACTGAATGTGTTGCAGTGGGACCTGGATTTTACTATTGAGTGCTGTTCTTAAATCTACCAGACAGCTGTTATCTTGTGTTAGGGAGCTGCTATCTGGTTACCGTCAAATTGTTCTGCTGATGGGCTGCTGGGGGTATAGCAGTAAAGAGTGACTGAAGTTTATCAGAGCACAAGTCACATGACTGGGGGCAGCTGAGAAACTGACGATATGTCTAGCCCCATGCCAGATTTCAAAATTAAATATAAAAAAATCAGTTTGCTCTTTTGTGAAACGGATTACAGGAGCAGCACTATTAACTATTAAAATTTTCCCATGATGGTATCCCTTTAAGAATGATTTCAGTAGTTAATGAGCCAAATAGGATTGTTTTGTCTCTAATGAGGGTTCATTATTATTATTAGCTGGGATTAAATACAAGGTACTGTTTTATTATTACAGAAAAAAATACATTTTGAAAATTAAATGATTTGATTATAATGGAGTCTATGGGAGATGGCCAGGGTGGGACTGGGCCGGTGGGACACTAGAAAAAAACCCTGTGGGCCCGGCCTGAATCTGTGCGCTACCTGACCTCCTCCAGCCCGATTTTTTTATCAGAATAATCCAAATTTTAAAAACTGATTTTCTTTTTCTCTGTAATGATAAAACAGTACCTTGTACTTGATCCAAACTAAGATATAATTAATCCTTATTGGAAGCAAAACCAGCCTATTGGGTTTATTTAATGTTTAAGGGAGGAACTCCACGGGCGATTTCGGCACGATCAGACGCGCTGCACAAAAACGCAGGCGTCAAGTCGGATGCAACGGAAATAAGGTAAGCAACAGGAACGTCAGATGGTGTCGCAGCGTTCGCCAGATGCGACTGTCAGATGCAGACGCGCGCTTTTCCATCTCTTACCTTATTTCCGTCGCATCCCACTTGACGTCTGTGTTTTTGTGCTGCGCGTTGGATCGCGCCTAAATCGCCTGTGGAGTTCTTCTCTAAATGGCTTTCTAGTAGAATTAAGATCTGAAGATCCAAATTACGGAACAATCCATTATCCAGAAAACACCAGGTCCCGAGCATTATGGATAACAGCTCCCATACCTGTATGTTATAGGGCAGGACTACACGACCGATTCCGCCACAATGCGCTGGACAAAATCGCAGGCGTCACGTCGGATGCGACGGAAACAAGGTAAGAAATGGCAGTGTCGGATCGTGTCGCATTGTTGATGAGGCGCGACTGTCGGATGCAGGTGCAGCGTCTGCATTCGACAGTCGCGTCGCATCGATGCAGCAACACGATGCGACAATTGAATTACTTACCTTATTTCCGTTGCATCCGACGTGACGCCTGCGATTTTGCACAGCGCGGCGGATCGCAGCGTAATCGGCCGTGTAGTCCTGCCCTTAGAATGCCCCATTTCTAGCAACTTTGTCTTCATTTTTTTTAATAGTTCATTAATTATTTGTCTTCCTTTACAACACCTTTCCAGCTTTCAAATGACCCCATCAGCAAAAAAAACTATTGCTCTGTGAGCTTACAATGTTTTTGTTATTCTTATTTTTATTCCTTATCTTTCTATTCAGACCCTCTCCTATTCATATTCCAGTCTCTTGCTCAAACCACTGCCGGGTAAACAAGACCCTAGCAACCAGATAGCTGCTGAAATTCCAAACTAGAGAACTGCTGCACAGAAAGCTAAATAATTGAAAAACCTATAAAAAATGAAAACTAAAACCAGGAGCCATATTGGAACAAGGCAAGATACTAAGTTCACTAGTTATTTAGCTGGGAATGATACTTTGTATACCATTCTCATACAATTATATATAAGTATATATATATATATTATATACAGTCATAGTGAGCAGACACTGCTGATTAACTGACCTGTGCTCGAGTTAAGGAAAATCCCTGCAATGTGACCTTTGAGCAGCCACCAAGGCCTGGAGTTGAAACACAGATGTAACCTTTGTAGTGTAACATTTCCACATTTTGAAGCTTTTCGACAAAACTGGACACTAGTGTATAAAAAAAAAATTTGAGCAGAACCTTTATAGGGTTGTAAATAGTTTATTTATTGGGGGGTGCTAGGTGAAGGTGGGCTGGAAAGTGCACATCTTGCACATCAATCATTGGTTCGACTGTGGAAGGTAATTGGTAATTAGGCAAAATATTAGGTCGTTCATAAGGGCTTGTCCCTATTCTCCCACATGGAAAACTAAGAACGAATAATAAAAGCAAATATCATACTGGCTGGTTTGGGTTACAGGGCTCCAGAGAGATGTGTGTGGGGTTAACAATCCAGTTCAAGGGTGCAAGGCAGGCTATTAGCTCAGGGTTTCATTGCACCCTGCACCCACAATGACTACACTGGCGTTTTCTGTGCGATCCGACTTGCTGCACAAAAACGCAGGCCAAGTCGGATGCAACGGAAGTAAGGTAAGATATACAAATGTCGGATGGTGCCGCAGCATTGATCTGATGCAACATGACTGTCAGATACAGACAGCGCGTAGCATCTGCATCCGACAGACGCGTCGGATCAAAGCTGCTGCACCTCCGGCATTTGTATATCTTACCTTACTTCCGTCGCATCCAACTTGACACCTGCATTTTTGTGCAGCATGTTGGATCACAACCGGAAAAGCCTGTGTAGTCCTACCCTTAAAGCAGTATTCAACCCTAAAGTTAAAAACCCCTACCCTACATAGACCCCCTCCTCCTCTCCCCAGTGTTACTCTGGGCAAATGCCCCTAACGTTTTACTTACCCCTCGATGCAGATTGGTGCAGACCGGCGCTTCTGCAATTTTCGGAGTTTCGGTGCATGCGCAGTTGTCACGAGACAAAATTGCTGCCAACTGTGCATGCGCCAACATGCCTGTCTCATTCCAAAGAGAAGAAGATGGCGCCGATGCCTGAATGCACCGAGGGGTAAGTAAAACGTTAGGGGCATTTGCCCGGGGTAACACTTAGGCTGGGGGGGGTCCTGTGTAGAGTGGGGGGTTAGGGTTTTTTTTAACTTTAGGGGATGGGGTAGGGGACATCTACATTCCTCCACTAGCCCCTCGTAAATACAGTGGTGCAGCAATGTATTCATGGGGGAAGCACACACGTGCTGATAATGAGGCAGGTTGCAAAGTGCAAAATTCATGCTGGTTTGCTCCTTTTTTTTTCACTGTTCCCCCTGCCCCACCATTAGTATATGAGTCCTTATGATTACTCAGCCTTGTTCTTCTTTCCTTCCATTGAACATGACCGGGCATCTCAATAAGTGTTTCTAAGCCCACAAAGTGCCTTATTGCTACTAACTGTGCTTTATAACCTTATCTATAGAGGCAACATAAGATTGGGCAGTCGAGATCTTTTACAATAAAAGAGCCACATTTCTGACCCCACTAGTTCATCATAGGCAAGACCTGGGCCCAAATTAACATTAACTATTAGGGTCAGGCCACACTGGGCGTTTTGGGGAGATTTGGTCGCCTTGCGACTAATCGCCTCTTCTTTGCGGCGACCAATCTCCCCAAACCCCTTCCCTGACTCTGCACCGGCTAAAATGAACAAATTATAATGCAATTAATGATAATTTTACAATGCAAACATGCTTCTAAAATATACACAGGTATGGGATCTCTTTTCCATGTAGTACAGACATTTATGCAGTAACACAAATGAGCACCAATACTCTACATTGTGATGTGATACGTGTTTTTGTGTTTGAACTTAAACTTCACCTCTTTTCTTTCAATTTTAGTTCCTTGGTTGGATACTGATTGCTGTAATTGCCTTTCTGCTCAATTGCTTGCATCATTGCTGTTCCCCTTTAAGCTACCATCAAGAGGCTTATTGGAAACACTACCGTTATGCTGAAAAAGATCTGTTCAATCGTACTGCTGAGGTCCATGCGAAAGTCCTTGCTGCCAATAATGTTAAAGAGTTTTTTGGTTTTGTGGCTTTGGACAAAGATGAAAAGGAAGTAGTCAGCCAGTACCCAGTGGACGAGGCCCAGACAAGCCCTGAGTGGCAGGAGATCACTGGAGTGTACCTTTATCAGGAGAACAAGGGCTTCCCATTGTATAGTCGTCTCCAAAAATGGGCCAAAAAAGTCATAGGAAATGGTACGGATCCCGACGGTCGAGAAATGGCCCTGCTTGCTGTATGAGAAACTGAGACCAGGAGAATGAGGGGAGGGAGACCTGGGGATTGTTTCTGAATTTCATATCTTACATCATGTGTTAATGTATAAAGGGGCAGTAATGTGTCAGTAACTCTTAGAAATACCTCTACGGGACACCATCCATCCAGCTTTGAGCTTTATATCAGTGGTACCTCCCATGGATATCACTTCCTGGAAACTTTTGAAAGATTAAATATTCAAAAATATACTTGTGTCTCAGATTTTTCAAGTATGAATTGTAATTTGTCATTTTATATGTACAGCCCCCCCATGACAAAGAGCCTTCTTGTACCAATGTGTGTGTGTGTAAATATATATAATTAGATAGTTAGATAATTAGTTGGTACAGTAAGTTTACAATACAAAATACAGCATTTTAGCTATTATCTTATTTAGAGTCCCAATAGTCTTAGAGGATAGAGTCCCAATAGTCAGTACATATTCAGAACCACACTCAGAATCACACAGAGGATACAAAGAGACGGCATTCCATCAAAGAACCTAATGATTATAGATGAATAGCGGATCTACTCTTTAATCACACTACACCAGAGATCTTTGTTTATGATCCACAGGTTCATTCCCATTAAAGGAGAACTAAACCCCTCGGCACAAATCCTGTCCATGGAGTTCACAGGCGCCATCTTCTCCCGTGCGTCTTCTTTCTGGATTGCCCAGCGTTTGGCGGCGCATGCGCAGTAGGAGCATTTGCCGGTTCAGCTCTACTGCGCATGTGCCGAAAGTCACAAAGTTTCCGAAAAAAGAAATCGGAAACCTTTTGTGACTTTCGGCGCATGCGCAGTAGAGCTGAATACTCCTACTGCGCATGCGCTGCCAAACGCTGGGCAATCCAGAAAGAAGACCGCACGGGAGAAGATGGCGCCTGTGAACTCCATGGACAGGACCTGCGCCGAGTAAGTAAGTAGCAAGTTAGGGGCATTTGCCCGGGGGGGGAGGTAGGCCAGGGGCGAGGAGGGAGGGGGGACAACACAGGGGAGGGGGGAGGGTTTTAGCGCCGAAGGGGTTGACTACTCCTTTAAGTACCTCCTCCTCCTCCTCCAAGGCTTTAGCAGGTACATGCACATGAAGTACCCTTCATCCTAGGGTGGTTAATATAGAGAACCAAAGGCTAGGATAAGAGACCTGTACCAGAGATAAGGTAGTTGGACACTCTGTGTGGGTCACCCCCATCTAATGGTTTAAAAATTAGTGGTAAGCCCAATTTTCCATGTGACACAATCTATACACTCATTTTTATTCCTTAGTAAAGGTTGGGCACCAGTGTTGGATGGGGGGGGTTGGCCTGCAGCCTCAGGGGCTCCCAACAACATCACCTGGGACCCCCAACCGCAAACTCCTCTGTGTTGAGACCTCCTGCACCCCACACCTCCCAACACATTGATTGCATTTATTATGGGGTAAAAACACAGAAATATATGTTTACCCCCCCCATTCTACTGAATCTAAAATGGGTACCCATGCCTTTCTGCTCCAAACTACTGAGTCGGAAGATTTTCCCCAAATTATAGCCAATTATATACCCCACATTTCGTACCATGCAAGCAAAAGAAATCCTAAATATGAATGCCAGGGGTCTACTGAACAACTTGATGCCTGATATGCACAAATAAACCAAACTATGTCGCACACAGAAACCCCCAAATGGATATATAGCAGACAAAATTCCATTGGCAAAATGAAGTAACAAAGAACAAAGCGAAATGTAATAAAATCACTAAAATCCAACAAAACCACAAAAAACAATGCTTTTTTTTCACACCTAGGGGCAGATTTACTAAGCTCGAGCGATGGTTCGAATTTCAAAAAGTTCAAATTTCAAAGTATTTTTGGGTACTTCGACCATCGAATAGGCTATATTCGACCATTTGACTTTGATTCGAATGATTTGAAGTAAAAATAGTTTGACTATTCAACCATTCTATAATCGAAGTACTGTCTCTTTAAAAAAACTTCGACTTCATAATTCGCCAAATTAAAGCAACCGAAGTGCAATGTTAGCCTATGGGGACCTTCCAGAGCACTTTTTTTTTTTGATCGAATAAAAATCCTTTGATCTATCGCTAAAAATCGTTCGAATCGTTCAATTCGAACGATTTAATCGTTTCTATTTGATGGATTGAATACGGTAAATATCCCTCTACTTCAATATTCGAAGTCGAGGGATTTCAATTTGAGGGTCGAATTTCGACGTTTTTTTAACTTCGAAATTCGACCCTTAGTAAATCTGCCCCCTAGTGTAATCAGCAGTCAGAATCACAGTATAAAAATATTTTAGCATGGCCAAATAGGTTTTACGGACAGAAATAAGTGAGCAACACCTGCGCAAGCTGAAAATTAATTAAAATGGCTAAAAACGCACCGAAATCACCGAAATTGCAATATAATCACCGAAATAACATACAAAAGGTATTGTACGGTGCAATTAGTGAACACGCTATTTGCAATGGCAATAAAACTATTTTTTCAGGCAAAAAAAGAGACAATGCGATAGAAAAAAAAAGAGACACAATAGTATGTGTGTACAATAGCCAAATTGCCTGTTGTGTGCGTTTGCAGGCGTGAGTGCTGTAAATGTATGTGACCCCCCTGATCCCCCAAAATTGTCTGTGTGTAAGTGTGAATGTAAGTGTAAATTAGTATAATAAGTGTGTGGGGGTGGCACTAACCTGGGGGGGCAACTGCAAATTGTCCAGGAGGCAGAGCTGGAACCGGAGGAGACGGTCTTCCATGCAGGATCCGGTGAGAGACTGGAATATGAATAGGAGAGGGTCTGAATAGAAAGATGAGTAATAAAAAGTAGCAATAACAATACATTTGTAGCCTTACAGAGCATTTGTTTTTAGATGGGGTCAGTGACCCCCCCATTTAAAAGCTGGAAAGAATCAGAAGATGAAGGTAAATAATTAAAATAAATAATGAAGACCAATTGAAAAGTTTCAATCAGCCATACAGTTATGCGATCCATTTTCTGGAAACCAGTTATCCAGAAAGCTTTAAAATACGGAAAGGCTGTCTCCCATAAGGGCAAATTCACTAAACGCCAAAGCGCCTAACGCTAGCGTGAATTTGCCAGCGTTGGGCATTTTCGTTAATTCGCCGATTCACTAACGGACGCTGGCGTAAATTCGCTAGTGTTACTTCACACCCTTACTCCTGGCGAATTTGCGCAACGGACATAACTACGCAAATTCACTAACGCACGCATTGTTCTGAACGCTACCTTTTACGCCAGACTTCCTTCGCCACCTCAGACCAGACGAAGTGCAATAGAGTAGATAGGGATTGCTTCAAAAAAAGTTAAAAATTTTTCTAAGTCCCAAAAAACGCTGGCGTTTTATCATTTTTTATGGGTGATGGGCTGAAAAAGATCGAACAATTTTTTCGGGCTACCCTCCTTCCCCCTACATTTCCTAACTCATGGCAACTTAACTATACAGTGGGCACATGTGTAGGGCAAAATAAACATTTTATTTGCTGTTTTGAAGGTTTCCCAGGCTTGTGTAGTGCTGCTACATATACCTCCATTGTAACTTGAATTTGGCGCCGTATGCAAATTAACCATCGCTAGCGTAACTTCGCTTTGCTTGTCGAATTAACGCTAGCGCAACTTTGCAACCTTACGCAACTTCGGATTTTAGTGAATTTGCGTAGCGCTGGCGAAAATACGCCTGGCGAAGTGCGGCGAAGCGGACGCTGGCGCAATTACACATCTTAGTGAATGTCCCACATAGACTCCATGTTATCAAATTAATCCAATTTTTTTTAAATGATTTCCTCTTTCTCTGTAATAATAAAACAGTACCTTGTACGTGATCCAAACTAAGATATAATTAATCCTTATTGGAAGCAAAACCAGCCCATTGGGTTTATTAAATGTTTTCATGATTTTCTAGTAGACTTAAGGTATGAAGAGCCAAATTACGGAAAGATCTGTTTTGCGGAATACACCAGGTTACTATTATTATTACAGAGAAAAAGGAAAAGTGGATTATTTGAATAAAATGGAGTCTATGGGAGCCTTTTCGTAATTTGGAGCTTTCTGGATAATGGGTTTCCAGAGAATGGATTTCATACCTGTATATTCAATTTTAGTGACTTGGTGAAGTGAAATCCCTATAGTAAAAATGTACTCCCCAATCTCTCCTGTTTAGTTTATTAGCAGCTATATCTGGCTCATTATTTTGGGAGGAGATCAGGGCCTACCTTGGAGTACACAAGATATTAGGGTGGGCTTCACGCTCTACCAGAAATCTGAGCTGCTGGGTGTGTCTAGTTTATTTACATGAAGGAATATGTTAATATGTATCCATCCCATCTGCTTTAGTCTGAAACTGCCTTTCTGTCTTTTTTCTGGACTGTAATGGACATTTGTCTCTTACACTGAATATGTCAAACCTAGCAAGTATATTTCACCTTGCCTGACACCCATAGTGGCCTCACCTATATATATATATGTATATAAGCACTGAGGCCTCGCCTGCCAACCAGCATCATTTACTCTCTTCCCCCAAATAACTTGAAAGGGGTTGTTCTGTTCACCATTAAATTAATGTTTAGTATGACGTAGAGAGCGATATTCTGAGACCTTTTTCTTCAGCAATTCTGAGACCTTCTTTCTAACTTGCAATTTCAGCAGTCTGGTTGCTAGGGCCTAGTTTGCCCTAGCAACGATGAATTGATTTGAATAAGAGACTGGAATATGTACAGTATAGGAGAGGGCCTGGATAAAACTACGAATAACAAAAAGTAGCAATAACAATAAATGTGTAGCCTTACAGAGCATTTGTTTTTAGATGGGGTCAGTGACCCCCGTTGAAAGCTGGAAAGAATCTGAAGAAGAAGGCAAATAATTAAAAAGCTATAAAAAAGAAAAAATCAAGGCCAATTGAAAAGTTACTTTGATTTACATATTCTAGAGAATACTAAAAGGTAACTCAAAGGTGAACCACCTCTTTAATGAGGATGAACCTGGCATAATAACATTTTAGATGGCGAATGGTCGACGTAGAATCTTTAAAAAGACAGTACATGACAGTACATGATAAATTTCGATATTCGGATTTTTTAATTTTTTTCAAATTTGAATCGAATTTGGTCTATTCCCTAGTCGAAGTACACAAAAAATAGCTCGAAATTCACATTTTTTTCATTCAAAAATTCACCTCGACCTTTGATAAATCTGCCCCTTAAGGTATGAAGATCCAAAATACAGGGAGATCTATTATTTGGAAAATGAATCCTTATTGGAAGCAAAACCAGCCCATTGGGTTTATTTAATGTGTAAATTATTTTTAAGTAGACAAGGTATTAAGATCCTAATTATGGAAAGATCTATTATCCAGAAAACCTCAAGTCCTGAGTATTCTGGATTAAAGGTCCCATACTTGTATATAAATTCCAAATTTATATACAAGTATATATAAAGTATATATAAAATACAACTCCTCAAATAACACAGCACTGTGGGCCTATGTATAGGATTCCACCATTTCTTAAAATTTTAAATAAAAATGTTCCGTTGCTATTCTCTGAAGACAGATGACATCACAATAAGGATAACACCTTTGTGAGTCATCTGCTCTGTTGCTATTGGCTGATGACCGATGACATCATAATAAGAATAACATCTTGTGCTGTGTAAGGCTCATTTCCATTAAGAGCTATTTTGGAGAGAGAGAGATTTGTTGTGTGGAGAGAGAGAGATTTGTTGTTTGGAGAGAGAGAGATTTGTTGTGTGGAGAGAGAGAGATTTGTTGTGTGGAGAGAGAGAGATTTGTTTTGTGGAGAGAGAGAGATTTGTTTTTGTTTTTTGGAGAGAGAGAGATTTGTTTTTGTTTTTTGGAGAGAGAGAGATTTGTTTTTTGGAAAGAGATATATTTTTTTTTTTGGAGAGAGATTTGTTTTTGGAGAGAGAGAGATTTGTTTTTCGGAGAGATTTCAGGTAAGTTTATGTACAATATTATATCCTATAGTATGACAAGGTACCGCTATATTTAGCCCTTATTCCATGGTTCAGTGTCTGAGTATTAGTATCAGAATTTTGTTTCAATTTGTAAGTAGCCATGGCACGCTATCACTATCACTTAGTGCTCCCTGCTAAATATATCATTATTATTGCACTTCAGCAGTGGATTTCATGAGAAATAAGGACTTTCATGTGTTACAATTGTGAACTATGAAAGAAAAAAGGCAATGCCCTGTCCTATTGCTCTGTATGCCAAGCAGGCTTTTTATAAGGACATCAGGCTTTACTGGAGGGAAAGGGAGTTATTCAGCCTGAGTTCTAGACAAACCTTTAATATAGATGTGCTTCTTATTAGAACAAATCCCTAGATTACAGTCTGTATAGAGATGTGCTGCCCTTCTTACAGTTACTACCGGCTAAACCAACTGCCTTTAGCAATGGGCCTGAGTGAGAGTGTCAGTTGATAGCAGCATGGATATAGACACTCACACACAAAACACAAAACAAACAAGTCAATAAACATGTACATTTATACCCGGCTGGGAACATAACCAATGAGGTTTAGGGGTGGGCATGTATTTAGGTGCACCAAACATAAAACATACAATTAACCTCCAGCTTCCTACCCATGATTATGTTCATTTTGGCTGCTCAGCCTATAGAATTATTGTACATTAGTAATGTGTGTAATCATTGCTTTTCTGCCCCATTAAAGTAGCAAATACCAGTATGTTTTTAAAGGGGAAGTTCACCTTTACCATAACCTTTAGTATGTCATAGAAATTTTAAATTCTAACCAACTTTTCAGCTGGTCTTCATTTTTTTCCCTATACTTTTTGCATTATTTGCCGTCTTCTTCTAACTCTTCCCAGCTCTCAAATGGGGGTCATGGACCTCATCTAAAACAAATGCTCTGTAAGGCTACAAATGTATTGTTATTCCTCCTTTTTATTGCTCATCTTTCTATTCTTGGCATCTCCTATTCAAATTTCGGTCTCTTATTCAAATCAATGCATAGTTGCTAGGGTAATTTGGACCCTAGCAACCAGATTGCTGAAATTACAGGAGAGCAACGGAATAAAAAGCAAAATAACCCAAACACCAATAACTAATAAAAAATTAAAACCAATTACAAATGAACTCAGAATAGCAAGCTCAACATCATACTAAAAGCTGAACAACCCATTTAAGGTATGGCTCAAGATTTTCACCATCACTAACTGAGCTTCCTGAGGCAATATGTTTGCCATAAAACTCTGGGGGAGGCAATGACAGGGAATGAGGCATTTGAGCTATTTTCTGCCTGAGCACAACGGTGTCACATTGAGATCGAGTTTAGTAAAAGATCTTTAGTTGCAGAGGTTAAACTAGATATTACTGGGCCCCACATACATTATTTTTCAGGTCTCCAAACTGTTTTACTAGTTTTTATTGAAATTATATATGAATTAGGGACTCATGGGACCATTTACCTCCTGGGTTCCCTGCAGCCATGGAGTCTGCTTCCTCTGTAGTTACGCCCCTGTTTAGTTGGGAGGTGCTGAACAGCCCAATCCCAATGTTAAAACGGAGAACCACTTGATCCTCTATCCCAAAAGTCTGGCAACTTGTGAAGCTCAAGATGTTGCACGACAGGCCATGCAAGCCTAAGACATGGGTCTGAAGACAAAAGGGCCCCAAAGACATGGCTGGGCATTCATCTAAAATATGCAATACTCCATGGTACATCTCACTTACTTTTGATCTACCTATTCCCACACCTTGTGTCTTAACAACCTTCACCTTCTAGATTGTAAACTCTTTGGCAGGGCCCCCACCTCTTGTATCAGTTATTGGTTGCTATGTATGTAATTCCAAATGTATGTTCAATATATAAACCTATTTATTGTACAGGTATAGGATCCATTATCCTGAAACCTGTTATCCAGAAAGATTCAAATTAAAGGAAGCCCACCTCCCATAGACTACATTTTAATCAAATAATTCCCATTTTAAAAAAATGATTTCCTTTTTCTCAGTACAGTATCCAGAAACTCATTATCCAGAAAGTTCCAAATTAAGGAAAGGCTATTTCCCATAGACTCCAAATATTTAAAAAATGATTCCTTTTTATCTGTAATTAAAAATGTAGCTTGTACTTGATCCCAACTGAGATATAATTAATCCTTATTGGAAGCAAAAACCAGACTATTGGTTTATTAATGTGTACGTGATTTTCTAATAGACTTAAGTTGTGAAGATCCAAATTACAGAAAGATCTGTTATCCAAAAAACCTCAGGTCCCAAGCATTCTAGATAACAGGTCCCCATACCTTTAATAATAAAACAGTAACTTGTACTTGATCCCAACGGAACATACAATTAATCATTATTGGAGGCAAACAAACCTACTGGGTTTATTTAATATTTACCCTTATGGGAAGTTCCCGTGCATTCTGGATAACAGGTGCCATACCTTTAATAATAAAACAGTAACTTGTACTTGATCCCAACGAACATATAATGAATCATTATTGGAGGCAAAACAAACCTACTGGGTGTATTTAATATTTACCCTTATGGGGAAGGTCCCGTGCATTCTGGATAACAGGTGCCATACCTGTACATAAATAAGATAATGGTGTAGTACAAGTTATGAATTTAATAACTGTCAAATAAAAATTCTTTCTTTTATTTTTCTATGTTAGAAAGAGAATGGAGTATAATCTTGAGGAGGAGACTGTGGATTTTAAAGATTTAGGTTAATGGACTTTATTAGTTACTTAAGGATTTTTGAATAATACAATGACATCATTAAAATGTCTTAGAAAAATTGGCTTCTCGAAGTAGGGATGCACCAAACCCAGCATCCAGTTTAGGGTTCAACCCTAGTTTGCAACATTTGGCTAACCTGTGTATTAGTATGCTCTTTATACAGAGAAGTATCTTTAAGTGCAGTTGAGGACTCTTCTTTTAAACTATTAAGGCAGATAAGACTAACCGTATCTCTATTTCTCCTTGACAGACCAGGCCCCAGTGATGAGATCTTGGGGTCTCTGATGGACCTTAGGGACATAGAGGAGGTAGAAGAACCATCAGAGGTGGAAGAGAGGGACAATGATACATTAGGTATAACTATATCTATATTTATATATACAAGTATGGGATCTCTTATCCCCCATAATTTAGATAACATACTTTCATTCAACTAAAAATTTTTTATTAACTTTTCCTTAACAGATCAAGCCCCAGTGATGAGGTCTTGGGGGTCTCTGATGACCTTCAGAATGGAGAGGAGGCAAAAGGAATAGAACCATCAGGTAGAAATCATAATATTATTTGCTGAAAAGTGCTTTGTATAGACTTGTATGGCTTCATATTCAAGATTTTTTCCTTTTTCTTTTGTGGCTATAATGCTGTTAGACCTAATGAGAGCTAACACTTCCCTTCTCCTTTTTTTATCAGCAAAGGACTGGAGACCAAAACGTTGATGTCCCAAATTCGAAGGTGGAAGAAGAGGAGAATGATAAAAACTCAGGTATAATTATATCTATATTTATAGATACAATTATGGGATCTCTTAACCGGAGTTTTTCCCCAATAATTTAGATAAACATACTTTATTCAACTAAAAATCTTTATTCAACTTTTCCTTGACAGATCAAGCTCCATTGATAAAGTCTTGGAGGTCTCGGGATGGAGAGAAGGCAGAAAGAGAATCATCAGGTAGAAATCATAATATCATTTTGCTTGAAAAGAGCTTTGTATAGATTTGTTATGCTTCAGTTTCAATACTATTTTTGGCTCTGGTGGCTGATATGTGTCAGATCAAAGGAAAACCAACCCTTCCTTCTCTCTTTTTTTTATCAGCAAAGGACAAGAGACCAGAAATGATCTCCTAGATTTAAAAGTGAAAGAGGAGGAGAATGATGAGAAAACAGGTATAATTATATCTACATTTATACATATACAGGTATAGGATCCGTTATCCAGAAAGATAAAATTATTGAAAGTCCATCTCCCACAGACTCCATTTTTTCCAAATAATCCATATTTTTAACAATGATTTTCATTTTACTCTGTAACAATAAATCTGTAGCTTGCACTTAATACAAACTAAGATATAATTAATCCTTAATCCTTATTGAAGCAAACAGCCTATTGGGTTTATGTAATGTTCACATGATTTTCTAGTAGACTTTATATATGAAGTTCAAATTACAGAAAGATCCATTATCTGGAACACCCCAGGTCCGGAGCGTTCTGGATAAGGTCCCATACCTGTACAAGTATATATAAATGTTTTATACAAAGGTATAGTTAGACATAAGGAGAACTTATACCTTTCTTTCACTTTTTCTTTTTTAGACCCAGCCTTAGTTAGGAGCTCGGGATCTGTTAAAGATCTGATTCAAGAAAAAGAGCAGGAAGTTGAGACAGGTATGAATCTTTATTAAAAATAAGAAAAGCCAAACATAATTTAATGTATTGTGCTTTGCTCGTCTAATCCTTTAGCATACGATCCAGTTGATGAGGAAAGAGTTCTGTGGGTTCATTTGTACTTTTGGACTATTCAAATGCCATTTATTGAAATAGTTACATGTATTGGGGCCTATGCATATGGGGTTGTGTCAAAGGGGTAAATTTATCAAAGAGTGAAGTTCCGCCACTAGAGTGAAATTCCGCAGCTCTCCATTCATTTCTATGGGATATTGAAAGGCGTATTTATCAATGGGTGAAAGTGAAATTTCACCCTTTGATTAATACGCCTTTAAAAACCCGATAGAAATGAATGGGAAGTGGCGGAATTTCACTCTAGTGTGGAACTTCACTATTAACTTCACTCTTTGATAAATATACCCCTAAGTTTTGCACCTCCCTGTCTGTAGTATAGGGTTTACATTTTCCCCCCTTGCCCATGGTTCTCTATATATACACATTGATGCTGTATGTATTTATTGTATGATGGTAGTTTTTTCATGTGTGTTCAGCTTCTAAACAGCATTGACTTTTTATACATTTCTACCTTCTAGATAACATCGATATGGAGAAAGCAGATGTCCTTCAAACAAAAGGCAGCACTGGTAAGCTTTGGCTATTAATACTTTCATAATTACTATTACTGGGAGGTGCCAAGTTGTTAAGTACTTCTGTGAATTTAGTCACCTACCTATTACCCCTGGCTGGCACATCAGCTTTAGTTAATGTTCACTAAGTGCTAGGCCACCATCTTCTTCTTCTTCCCAGGTGTCCCTGGTGTGACTTCTAGTAGGGACACATGTGCACTTTAGTGATTTTAGAGTTCTGTACTGTTTATGCGCTTGCCCCAGCCAATGTGGGGCACTGGAAAACTCGAATGGAATGAGATTACAGTGCTTAGTGAATTCGAATACATAAATAACATTTATTCCTTTTTTTCATTATCTCGTCATTTTCATATAACCTGTTCCTTGTTTTCAACTTTGTCCCTTAAAATCATCCCTTCAAGCCAACAATTAAACTGACTCTAGTGGGTCTGGGACATTAGGTGGAGAAAGGTCAGGAAGAAGTTTCCTCTCAAATCATTGGCCTTATATTCATATAAATGTATCTATATTCCCCCCCTAATGTAATAAAGGCACAAAGCTTGCACAAGTGCAGTAAACAACAGCATCCAAGGAGATGTTTTTCTGGTAAACGTGTGACAAGTAAATTCAACCTGTTTATTGGTTGCTATAGGTGATAAGAACTAGAGTAATATTTTGCTTCTATATATCTCATAACCCTCTTTGTATTTTATGTGCTGAGCTTATAAAGGTTAAAGTATCTCTGTACATTTCTCCATTCTAGATTCCACTAAATCAGAAGACAAAGGGGCTGTTGAAAAGAAACAATCAGTAAGATTTATTTTTTTCAAATGTAAATGTGGGTTTTGAAATTTTTAGTTTCACATCCCCTTTCCCTTATAACAAGAATATCAAGAATATCCAGAAGTGTCCAATTAGTCCTAATTATCCCATAATCTGCACTTTTACCAATTAAAAAAAACAGCAGATAGATACCCTAAATATCATCTTAAAGCGCCACCAGGCTGCCCTTCCATCAAGTGCTTTTGGCCTATGTTTGTCATTAATTAATATTGGGCACATTTGCACCCTGGCATTAACCATAGCAACCAATCCTTTTTCAACTGGCTGCTAGTGATCTGATTGGTTGTCCTGGATCCTGGCCAGATAATCTGAATGAGGGTGAAAGAAATACAAATTACGTTGTGTTTATATATAAATAATATTTCTCTCGTCATTATAATATGATCTTTATAATAAATAGTGTTTTCCCAGTCTTGCAGAACACCACTCGACTGTGGAAGCCCAAGTTGCGGCGCCAAACTTTTGTTTTTGGTAAGTGGAATTTCATTGATCTGTCTATAGGGACAATGTCAGTGTAGGCTTGTGGTACCCCAGTGAGCTGTAATGGAATTGCATTCAAATTCACTGCCCATGTGCCTATACCATTGACACTATAACCTGTTAGATGCTTTCTTTACAACTATAATTCCAATTTTATCATTATCCTATGATTTTTATGAAAAATATTTCTTTTATCCAGTCAAACAAAATGTCATGCCAACTTTGAAAGAAGGAGAGTTAGAGCCCCAACTGCTGGTAAGTTATACCATTATTATACCCTTCCATGTACATAATGATATTTATATTATATGCCAAGTACATTGAGCTCATAAAATTAATTATATCTATATTTTCCTACTAGATACCACCAAAGCAGACAATGGGCCTGTCAATGTCACCCAAGGTGGAAAAAAGATGAGTCACGTCGCCCAACTGCTAGTAAGTTATACCATTATTATACCCTTCCATGTACATATTGATATTTATATTGT